>NW_028227274.1:38527500-38665000 GCF_978045245.1 Mus caroli | reverse complement strand
CACACACATACGCACAAACACATACACACAAATACACACGTGCATTTGCATTTGTGTGTATGCACATTAGCATGTATTTCAGCACATGTATTTGCATATGCATGCCTGTGAATGCAGAAGCCCAAAGTCAATATAGTGTGTCTTAATCAACCTCTTCTTTATTGATCCCAGGTTTCTTGTTGAACCAGGAACTCATGGATGCTGGATAGTTTAGTTAGTCCTCATGAGGTCCCTGTTTCTGTCTCAAAAAAAAAAAAAAAAAAAAGCTGAGATTGCAGGCAGTTTGTTTTTCTAGATGAGTTTCTATATGGGTTATCAGGAACCATAGTCCAGTCCTCATGCTTACAAGGCAAGACCTATACCTACTGAGCCACATCCTGAGATGCCATGACTCCTTTTTAAGAGTAAATTCAAGATGGTAGGCATTTCCTTCTTACCTTCTCTACTGAGCTATCTCCTTGCATGCCCTTGAGTATGCTCTTCATATCTTCGCATCCTAATGTATTCTACGATTAACTCTCTATTTTAAAACAGAAAGTTGAGGACTTACCCCAGTCTTTTCCTTCTGCCGACACTTCTCGTTTTCTACTTCCTATCCCAAAATACATTGCTTCTCTTACAGAGAGTACTTTGTTCTGCCTCCAAAATATACCATTCATGCTTTGCTCTTTTCTCTATTATGACTGTCATTTCATTCAAAGCCAGCACCTCATCTCACCTGGGTTTTTCATGTAGTCTTCTCATTGGTCCTCCTGTTTCTAATACAACACTTTGATTAATCTCCCCTGTAGCAGTCAGTAATTACTGAAGTGCAACATCAGACTGTACTTGGCCATTTTGAAGCACTTTCATGGCCTTTCATCATAACAAGAATGAAATTCACAGCCCTTCTCTTACTCTACAAGTTTATGCATGCTCAGCCTGCCTTCCTCCTGTTACATCAGCTTTCTGTAAGCTTATAGGCTGAGTTTTCCCCTAGCCATGGGTTGTCATGCTCACAATGTCAACTGCCTTCAAGGTTTTCCCTCACAGTCACACCTTCTGTTCTTTTAGATCTCAGATGAATTGTCTTCACATTAGAGAGGTGGGCCTTGGCTTCTCTAGACAATCCCCTTCCTCAATAATCTCATAAAGTTGGTTGTTTTTCCCCAGCATTTGCTGCTATCTAAAATTATTTATTTATTGTTAGTTTCTTTCAATAGAGTATGTGAACTCCATGGAACTTTCAGCCTCCTCCTCCTTCTTCACATGGCAGTTAACAACCATACTATAAATATTGGTTGCATCTAAGCCAGATGCTAGCAAATTATCTGAATAGCTCCTTCTTAGGAAATTTATAAGCTGAAAATATGCAACTGATACTATAATTAATATGAAAAGTAACTCATCTAAAATAGGTAGATATAAATGTGGTATATCTCCTGGTTCCTTAGAGCCCTGCAATCAGAAGCCTTTAAAATAGGAGACCTATGCACACTGTCCCATCACACTGATGATGTCTGACCAGAGAGGGTTTTCTAATCTATGACTTATTCCTCTCCAGACAAAAGTTTTTCTGGTTCTTGGCCCAGCTCACTGTGTAGGTATAAGTCCTCAAAGCATGGCAACAAAGGGCCCACTGAACATAACGGATGTCATTCTGTTCCAGCCAGTTGCAGAAATCATGATGGACTGCTTCACGTTCTCATCAACAATGTAGCACTCTGTGATAGAGATGGTAGGACTGCATCCTGAAGCATCTAACAAAGGAAACACCAGTAGATTCCTCCAAAGACTTCACAAGTACCACTCTCCTCCTCTAAGCATTAGAAACACACTGAATTAAAATTCTTTCCAGTGATACATTGCTATTTTTCTTTCCTAAGAGCTCACCATTAATAATTACCTGAAGTATAAATTTCTAAAAGCTGCCAGTTTGAATTTTGAGGCAGGTAAGCATATTCCACCCCTAGGCTAAAGAGTCAACTGAGAGAGAAATACTGTAGGATTTCCTTTATGCCTAGAATGAATTTTAGCTTTGCTGCATATTCCTTCCTTGAACTGTGTAAGAGACATATCTTAGTTTCTTTTATTTTAACAATACTTTATTCCCAACCTTTTTGGTCTAAATGATTTTGCTGTGATAAAATTCATCATGGATATAAAAAGGAAAATAAAGCAATCATTGTCTGCCCAAGATTTTTCATCCTGAGTAGAGGAACCAGAAGATTAACAGTGGTGGTGTTGTGAGGAGTCCAGAAGAGATTTTTCATTCCTTTTGTTAAAAAAAAAATACCTAAGGTTTCTGGTTCCTGATGCTTTTAGGAACTGTGATGGTTTGGATATGGTTGGCCCAGGAAGTAGCACTATCATGTTGCAGGTAGGTGTGGCCTTATTAGAGGAAGTATGTTCCTGTGGGATGGGGTTTGAGGCCCTCCTTCTAGTCACATGGGAGACACTCTACTCCTGGCTTCCTTTAGATGAAGATTTAGAACTCTTTGCTTCTACAGCACCATGCCTGCCTGCCATGCTTCTTGCTATGATGATAATGAACTGAATCTCTGAAAATGTAAACTAGCCCCAATTAAATATTGTACTTTGTAAGAATTTACTTGGTAATGGTGTCTCTTTACAACAGTGGAAAACCTAACTAAGACAGGAACTACTCTGCAAATTGTTTTCATTGTTTAAACTATTACATATTAAAATGGTGATCATTGACTAAGACATATCAATCATCACACTCTAGAATTTAGGGTTGATTTTAATAAACTCATGGCTCTCAAGATTATAAATTAAGACATAGCATACACTGGAGGGTGACCTTGGCTCTCCTCTGAATTTGCCTTCCACCTATTCCCTTCCAAAAGTTAAGGTTGGGTAGATTGAAGTTTCATGTGTTCTCCATTGGACTTTTCAGTTTTTAACATGGAGTGACCAATTTGACAGTCATATTTGTTCTATGTACAAGAATAACTACATACCAGTGAATGGCCTTGAAAATACATCATTTAGCATCTACTGTCTTCTAAGGACCAGTGATACAAAAAGAGAGGGAGGGAGAGAGAGAGAGAGAGAGAGAGAGAGAGAGAGAGAGAGAGAGAGAGAGAGAGAGAGAGAGAGAATTGCCTAAAAATCAATGGAATCTTGGGGATGCTTCTGGGTCCAACATATTGTTCCTTTCCCGAAAGCTTTTCAAAAGAAGACATATGAAGATGATGGCTAAATAGCACAGTCCTGCATTTGCTGGATGTGTAAGGATTGTAAGAAGAATTTTTTGTCGAAATAAAGGAGACACATGGAGGAGAGAAGCAGCTAGGTCTTTTGAAGGGCCATGTAATTCTATATGGTGGTAGTTAAGCATAAGAAACTAAGCTAGTGGACGTAGAGAACTAGGCAAAGGCCCAGCTGGTAATACAGTCAGACAACATTCTTGCTTTCTGTACTGTCTGATGCAGATATTGATGAGTGTGCTTCTGTGTGTGGTTTTACTGCCGGGGTTCTTTCTGACAGCCTGTAAAGCAATGATAGATGCCAAAAATAATACTTCTCAGCTTTCACCACCTTACTATATATTTCCCATATGTGCTTAAGGGAAAAGGAGAATCACCGGAGTCATTAATAAAGCTATAATGTAAGAACACTTGAGCGCTTCTGAGAAGGGCTGGTCATCTTCCTTCTTCTGTCTCAGACAGATTTTGTGGAGAAACGTTTTAATGTTTGCATGACCTTTAATCAAATATACTGCACATTTTTAGGTTCCAGTAAATTACTGCCTTTCTGTAAGTACCCATGGGTAGAGAAAGGGTATTAGCAGTCATAATGATATCATTAAGAAACATATAAATATTATCTCTTTATTTTTTTCTCTGTGCATCTTTTATTCCTGCAAGGGGATGTGTGCTTTTCCCTTCGTTCCAACTGACCTTATGGGAACCCAGATGGATTTTATCAGCAATAAACTTTTCCAAGTTGTCCTCCTTTGTGGTCCTAGTGCGTTTCCCTGAGCATGTCTCAGACTTCAAAATCATTTGGTCCTTTGAACTCTCTAGTCCTTAATAATTACTAACTCATTAGCTTCACTTCTGGTGACTCCACTTTTCCTTTCCTCTCCATGTTTCACAACCTTTTGTAAAACTCGGGATATAGTTTTGCAGAGAGTTCAAGTAAAGATACTGGCCATCCCTTACTAGATTAGATGGCCATGACATCTACCTTTCAAACCTGAGAATTACATTCCTACAATAGCCAGGGCTTCCCATTTTAAGGAACAGAAATCAACACAGAATGTGGCTAGTATGGGAAACACATACATATACACACTCACACACACACACACACACACACACACACACACACACACAAAAAAAAAAAAAACATAAGATCAGAAGAAGATAAAATAATGTGAAGAAAGCACAGAGCTCTGAGTCCTGTGGTGAGAGCCCAGAATGCTCTGCATCCTAGAGCTCATGCTGAATGTCAGAACCCCTCTTCCTACCACTGGGGTCTGCTTGCTTTTAGTCATTGCAAGTATTCCAGGATTTTAAGCACATGTGCTTTTGTTTGTTTGTTTGTTTGTTTGTTTGTTTGTGTTTTTTGAGGCCTTAAAATACAGTGCTGCCCATTCAGGGTACATACAGGGTACAAGAGAATGTGTTTGAGCCCTCAACCTCTTGTAAGATACCATACACAGAACTGGGTGATGTTTTCATAGAAAGTCCAGGCTTTATAGTCAGAGTAAAAAACAACAGAAAGTTAAATTTTCCTATGGAAATAATTTGTTATTGTTTTGAGATGGTTCTATCTATCTTGATATCACTGTGTAGCTCAAACTGGCCTGGGACTCATGGGAAATCTCTTGCCTTAGCTTCTAGAACGCTGCCATTAAAAGTCTGTCCCACCACAACTAACCTCATATACCTATGGTTTTAAAGGTAGTTTGGGAAGTCATGATAACAGAAAAATTACCATTTCGTTTCACAAACATAGTAAAGTTTATCATTAGACTACTATTTTTAAGGCAATGTTTTTCTTTTCTGTGAGGTCTCCGAAGTACTATGATGCACAAAACAAGAAAATTTATGTGAAGAACTCTACAGATTTTATATGTAGGTGATTTCTATGAAGAGTAAGCTCATTTGATGGTAACATGATTATCCTGTTCTTCTTGGCCATATTAGTAAGGCATTTTGTAAGAATGATTCAGTTCTGATTTGGGTATGGCAAGAGCCTGATAAAACTGATCTGGTTAGTCCCAACCCCATTTTTCTGAGAGTTTTTCCTGTGACTAAAAGGAATCCATTATCATTTGCTTGGTAAATGTGTCTACATGTACCATGGGGCATTTTAAGATAGGCACATCTGAATCTCTGCAGGACATCCATCAAGACCTGGGCTCTGCCTGTAGCAGGATGCATCTCTGATCATTTTAGCTGTCCTGGAGCAACAGTACCATTTGTTGTGCCACAGCTAATTGAAAGACAGCATTACAGGTGAAATGTTGATGTTTCTGCAGGTTAAGCAGTGTGAAGGGGAAACTTGCTTCTCTTCATTAAAACCCTTACACTCTCATTATGGCTTTTTACTTGATCATAGTCTTACCTGTGTCTTATAGAGGATACTTTGCCATCTTCACATTACAGGAACAAAATACCTCTGCCCTTTAGTTCCCTATATTCAGGGTGATTTTGAATCATCAACCTGGCCCATTTTCTGTATTAATATTGCCACAGGGTCTGCTTCTCTGCATTGACATCATAAATGTTTTTATACTTCTTCCTTAACAAAGATGCCTTTGAAGAGGTATTTCAAGTTTCCTTACTAGATATCTTTGGACATGCTCTTTATCAGAAAGTGGGTAATTATTATGCCTTTTCTTCATGATCCTGAGTTTTCATTTTGGATATGAAGACAATCCTAAATTACTATTATTATTGCTACCAAAGAACTGGAAAAGTCTCTCTCCCTCTCCCTCTCTTTCTCCCTCTCCCCTGTCCCCCTCCCCTCCCCCTCTCCCTCTCCCTCTCCCTGTCCCTGTCCCTCTCCCCCCTCCTCCCCCTCCCCCTCTCCCTGTCTAAATTTTTAAATTTCTGCCATTTGGAAGTGTTGAGATGCATTTAGAGTGACATGGTACTATGATCAGGTGACATGATCAGCCACTAGGTCTGACTATCACAACAACAGCAGAACTTACACTGAGGAAATTGTCTGCAGCAAGTATAGTGCATGGTGATGTAGAGGGTTTGTCCATTCTGCCATGAACACACTTCAGCACACAATACCCCAAGAAAAAGATTAAGAAGACTCAGATGTGCACAAAGGAGGTCAGTCAGCTTCTCTCCATTGCTCCACAACTTGCTTCTTACTGTGGTCTAGCCAGTGTCATCCTGGAAAGTAGAAAGCATAAGAACAGCTCCTTCCAGTTATTAGATCCAAGGTGCTATTCAGTGCATTTTTTGACAGTTTGCTTATAAAATCTCATAGAAACAGTATCCTTACAACTGGTCAGTTTTTTTCCAAAGTCTGAGGGGTGTTGTGTGCCTGCTGAAGACTGAACATTGGTGAGTGGTAATCTGAGACTTTGAATCCAAGTCCCTTTAAGAACTATTAACCACTTTTAAATTGTTCCTAGCAGATGGAACTATAAGAACAGAGAAGATGTCTAGTCTCCATGGGTTTATTTTCCTCTTATTGTCAGCAATGTCAGATTTGGGCTGAGGGTTACATCAGTTAAAAAATAGTAATGGCTAGACTTAATACTTAAGGTTTATTTCCCCAAATAATGTCACTTCATCCAGCAACGTATCCCCTCAGATGAGAAGTTTTGTTAAGTGTTCAGAAAGTGCTACCTTGGGCTCAAAACTATTCTATTTGTGTGATCTAGAACAAAGATATGTTATAAGATATGCAAAAACTGAGTCAGATGCCAATGGTATGATAATAATAATAACCAGAGTAAAATATTAATACTTTTTTTGTGGGGAGGGGGGTCGAGACAGGGTTTCTCTGTATAGCCCTGCCTGTCCTGGAACTCACTTTGTAGACCAGGCTGGCCTCGAACTCAGAAATCCACCTGCCTCTGTTCTGGAATCCCAGCCTTTTACTTGTTTTTAATGTGTATATTGCCTGGGTGCCTTTCACCTGCATTGAGCCTTGCCCACCAACACTGTGCACACAGTAACTCATGAGACACATGTGCTTCTGGGAAATCACTACTTTGCTCATCAGTGGGTATTTCATCATCCCAAGAAGAGCCCTCAGACTGCTCATTGAAATGCCTCCCATTCTGTACCCTGGGCTTTTCTCAGGAAACCAGGCTCCACTTTTTGTCATTCTGGATTAGTTTGCATTTTAAAATATGTTAATGAAGTAATACATTGTATGTTCTTTGTATGTGACTTTTTCCTTCAGAATTGTGATTTTTTTGAGAAAATAAATTGCAATTTTTGAGCTGTCCTATCATGTTTTATTCACCATATTTTCCATTTCCACAGACGAGCAGTTTTATGTTTTATGGATGGGCTATATTTTCTGTCTTATTATTTACCTATTAATGGATATTTGGGCTAGTCCCAGCATTTGGCTACTCACATTGAAGCTCAGTGAATTCGCACAGGCAAGGCATGTTGTGTGTTTTCTCTTCCCCTGGAGTAGACACCCAAAGGTGGAATTTGCTAGATGTGCAATAAACTTATCTTTAACTTCTCAAGTATTTTCTGTAGTGTTTGGATAATGTGATGGACTTGATTACATCTGAGAGTTTCAGATGTCCACATCAGTATTTCTTGCCTCCTTATATTTTATTACAGACACAATCGTGGGTGTGGATGCTTCTCATTGTGGCTTTAACCTTGATGGTTAGTGGAGCCAAACATGTTTTAGATGTTTTTTGGTGAGGTTTCTTTGCAGTTTCCTTTAGACCTCTTGTTTTATTGAATTGTAACCATACCTTGTGGCTTGTGCATAAAATGATGTCAAGTGATACCTTTAAAACATTGCTATCATGTTTTCATTGTTATTGTCTTTTCATTTTCTTAATGTCTCTCAAAGTATAACATCTCCAGTTTCAATATAATTTGGTTGATAGATTTTCTTTTCAGAATTTGTGTTCCTTTGATTGCCTTTAATACAGTTAACTTTCTCATTGGGCCATATAATTGTCAGTATTTCTCAGATTATTAGAACTAAATCTCTCAAGGATTGTATGAGTTGCCAAAGAACACTGAATTTTTGCCTGTGAAGGTAGAGGGGAAGGCAGGGCATGCTGTCAGGACTGTTCACCAAGAACCACAAAAGGTCACATTTGCAATAAACAAGGCACAAACTAGGACCCATCTTGTCACAGAGACAGTGGTCCATTTCCTGAGAGCTATTTGAGATGATGACCTAACTGGCCTTCTTCCCAGTTGAAGTTTTATGTGCTGAAGGACCCTGGGTTCTCGGCCTGATCCTCATGCCCTTTTTCAAGACAAGAGCCAAGGGAGGCATCAAATCCTCTTACTTCTGGGGCAGTTCTCTCTGCCTTCATACTAGGAAAAAAACCTCATCATAGCCAACAAATGAACAAATATCATGGTTTCATATAAAAACAATAGGAAAGAAAATGATGTTTAGTTAACATCGCAGGGCAAAGCCGTATATTTTCTACTTAGAATACAACTGAACATAATTTCTCTTTTGAAATGTGAGAGGCAGAGTGCTTTTCTGACTTGACAAGGAGAAAAAGAAAGAAAGAAAAAAGTAAGAAAGCAAAGAACAGTCATTGCTCAGCTCCAGCCACCCACAGCTCTCCTCAGAGAAAAACCCTAAGAAACCTCTTTTCCCTGCCTGTTTCTTATTTCTCAGGCAGGTGCCATTAATTGCAGTGGATGACATCATCACCACTGCATCCCGCTGCTCTCCTGCCATGCTTCTCTGGCCAGCTCCCTGCTCACATGCCTCTCAGCGGATGCCAGTTTTATGTTTCTCTTGCCCCTGGCCTCCTTTGAATTACCACAGCTTGGTAGCGATGCAGGTCTATTACCTGCAGGTATGACAAAGAACACTGTACAACTTCCAGCGATGGCAACTTTAAGTGGAAATTAGACTCCTCCCCTCCCTAGTTTTATATTTTACTTTAATTTTAGCATACTACAGTTGCAGAAATCCTGTTCACAGCAACCACTTATCTTTTAGTGTGTGCAACTGCAGTTCCTCTTCCTTAAGTAGTCTTATCTCCCTTTCTGTATCCCTCCCTCCTCTGTCTCTTCTTTCCTGCATTTCCCTTCCAATTTCTCTTCTGCCACATTGCCATATGGAAATGTGTGTGTGTGTGTGTGTGTGTGTGTGAGAGTGTGTGTGTGTGTGTGTGTGTGTGTCTATGTGGTATGTGTCTGTATCTCTTTGTGTGTTTTAATCTAATTTACACTCAAGCAATAAGGAACAGGAAAGGCATTTACCAGACTGACAAAATGGGTTATAGTAGTTTAGGAGCCTTTAACTACTGAATTCTATTTTGAAAGCAATATGTATCTTCAGAAGAAATGCTCAGGAGTCCAGATGAATGTCTGAATTGTAAATCTCACAATATCTTGGAAAAATGTGAGGCATCAGTGAATGTGAGTGTGCTACTCCAGGGGAATATCACAAGAGCAATGAATAAACCACCAATATGATCAGCTCAATACTTCTTTGAAAGCCTAATGCCCCAGTTCACCAACATGATATACTTAACCCAGTGTGAACCTGTTAGTCCATCCTTATGTGATTGACTATTCTCTTGATTCACTGAAGGTACAAATGACATTTAGATGGCTCTAATTCTTGTGGGACTTATAGACAGGATGTTTGATGGCACCTGTGACTTGGATAAATTCCTCTTAAACCTCATGTGTCACACAAAAACCTCATGTCTCACCTCCCAGGTCACACAAAATAATCAAACCCTTGATAGAGCCAGTGGGAGGTCTTCTGGTCTCCAGATGATCTTGAAGGGCATATTGCAACTTCAGTACCTAGTTGGTCCCTTTCTATTCCAGAACTACTAGGTGAATAGTTTCCTCAATCATATTCTCTCTTGCCTTTGTGATACCTCACTCCAGATTCACAACATCAGAGCCAACTAACCCATGGCTGAAGCCTAGAACACTGTGCACAGAACAGATCTTTTCTCTGTGTGAGGTGAAACATTTCAGGTGCTTGAAACAGTGATGGACAGATGGCTGAAACAGAAGTTCTGCAGGCTTTTCCATTTGTTTCTTAAGTACCAGGTATATCTTATCCTTCCTCCTTTTGCCTTTTCCCATAAAGGTTTAGCTCTTTGGTTTCTGGAACCATTATCTTTTGCCTTTGGGTTCATGGTTGAGTGGACCAGTGGCAGGGAAGGACAGGATCCTCAAGAATAGGAGGTGAGATAATGCAATGTCTATTATATATTCACAGCTCAACCACTCCTTCCTATCTCCAATTCCTCTAAAGATCTCATAACTTGATTTATAGTGCACCTTCCAGCTTATCTGTACTGATTTTTACTCGGGTCACTCCTTAAATCTGAGCCTACTTTAAATCTATTTTCCTTAGCCCCAACTGTACATCATCTATAAGATTATTTAAATTCTGAAATGATCCTATCTGAAGCAAATTTTCTGGCCAGATAACTAATTTTCTTGATAAATTTATTTTTAGCTCAATGTGTTTTCTTTAAAAAAAATTCTTTACATGTATTATGTTTTTGCTCATATTATATGTGTATAGGTGGGAAGGTGCATGTGACATGACATACATGTAGCAGTCGTAGGACAACTTTTGGGAATTAGTTCTTTCATTCCTGATGTGGGTCCCAGGGATGGAAGGAACACAGGTTGTCTGGCTTCCCAGCAGGTATCTTCATCAAATCAGCCATTATGATGTGGCTTCTTAGGAAGCTAAAAAAGCTTACTAATGATGTCCTCTGTATGTTTTGAGCAAGTTAAAGTGAAAAGAATTCATACAGTAGGTATACACTGAATAGTCTCAGAAGATTTCCATTTTCAGTCTCTTCTCAGCCTGGCTTCTTTAGATACTGTTTACACCCTGGGGCACTGCAGAGTGGCTTGAAGAATTGCCTGAAAGGGAGTGGGGTGTTACCCTTTGGTAAGTTCAGAAGACAGCCTTAAGTATTGTTCATCAAGAGTCAGCCATTTCTTTATTCTTCTTCTTATTCTTCTTATTATTATTATTTTGTGTGGGGTGGTGGGGTTGCCTTTGATACACCATCTCTTATTGGCTGGGACTGGTTTTGTAAAGGTGACTGGCCAGTAACCCCTGGATCTTTCTGTCTTTGCTTTCTCAAGGCTAAGATTATAATCCTTTACTACCCTCCATGGCTTTTTTTTTTTAATGTGGCTTAAGATCAAATTCAGGAATTATGTTGTACAGCAAACACTTTATTGAGAGTGTCTTGCAAAATTTGAAAAGAATCTTTATAAAGTTTAGGGGTTTTTGTTGTTATTGTTGTTTTTTTTTTTTTAAGTAGTCATTCAAGGCTTGATTGAAGAGTAGTTCTAGGATCATCACGGAATTCTCAGCCCAGTTACAATACTAATAACCCAATATAAATGATGCTCATTATGTTGAATCATTTCTACGTGGTGACAAATATGCCTATAAACTTTTATGTATATTTTGTTTCACCCTTTCACAAATTCCTTCACAGAGCTGCAGTAATTACTGCAACAGTCACATGGTTGGCAAGGATTGTCTGGTAGAATCTGAACCTAGTTTATCTGAATCTTCAAACCTATTCAGTAATAGCTGTATTTCTGAGATTTAACACTGAAGCATCATCATACCTTGATCTGTGGCAACTTACCTTGGGCTGCAGGATAACCTTTCCTACCCTAAATAAAAGACCATTTGTCTTTTGAGAGGATTGATGAGGTTGTTCTAGGACACCAATCTGTAGAAGAAAATGTTTCAGAGGCCTCTTATGTTACCAAGATTGGAGTATTTGAAGAAAAGAAGAGATTGATAGAGTGACAGAATTAAATAGATAGGAAAGGATAAGAAGAAGTTTCCAAATCTGATTCACAAGCTATAAGTGTCATAGTCAAGAGCCTGCCAGCAGTTATTTAGAAGTCTTAAAAAATAACCATTATAACTAGACCTTAGGATAAAAATGGACATAAAGAGATTTTTAGCTATATCTTCCCATTAAGATCTCTCAAACAAATCCATTCAATCAAGCCACTGCTTGTCATGGGCAGTGGATTAAACAGCAAAAGGACATAGCCTTTATCCTGAAAATTTTAATTGTCAACCCCTGTATCTATATTATGAATATAGTTTAAAAGTCCTTTACACTTCTACAAGTTCAGAATTTGTGATTGCAACTATGTCCAAGAACAACACTGAAGATTCAAATACCAGGGCTATTTACCATGTTCTGTGAGTATGGTTTGAATGGTTCAGCCTTTGAGCCAAAAGCAACAGATGAATGATCACATAGGTTAAAAATAGTGATTTCTCCAGCACTTATGTTTTAGCCCATTCCATATGCTTATGACCTACATCATGATAAAATTACATCTCAAGAGAAATCCAACTTGTAATGCACATAGTGACAAAGTGACCCTCAACAGGATATAAGAAATTTGGCAATTCAGGAGGTAGCATGTCACATTATTTTTGAGCTTAGATATAACAGGGATGCGCATTTTTAATTTATTTTTATTTGATATTTTCTTTATTTAAATTTCAAATGTTATTGATTTTCCTGGTTTCCCCTCCAAAAATCCCCTATACCCGCCATTCCCCTATACTAGGGCATAGAGCCTTCACAGGACAAAGGGGCTCTCCTCCCATTGATGACCGACTAGGTCATCCTCTGTTACAAATGTAACTGGAGCCATGAGTCCTACCAAGTACATTCTTTGGTTGGTGATTTAGTTCCTGGGAATGCTGGGAGTACTGGTTAGTTCATATTGTTGAACCTCCTATGGGGCTACGAACCCTTTCAACTCCTTGGGTCCTTTCTCTAGCTCCTTTATTGGGGACCCTGTGCTCACTCCAATGGATGGCTGTGAGCATCCACTTCTGTATTTGTCAGGCACTGGCAGAGACTGACAGCTATATCAGGCTCCTGTCAGCAAGCTCTTGTTGGCATTCACAATAGTGTCTGGGTTTGTTAGTTGTATATGGGATGGATTCAGGGTGGGGGTCAGTCTCTGGATGGTCATTCCTTCAGTCTCTGCATCACACATTATCTCTTTAACTCCTACCTTGGGTTTTTTTTGTTCCCTCTTCTAAGAAGGATTGAAGTATGCACACTTTGATCTTCCTTCTTCTTGAGTTTCATGTGTTTTGTGAATTTTATCTTTGGTATTCTGAGCTTCTGGGCTAATAATTCACTTATCAGTGAGTGCATATCATGTGTGTTTTTTTGTGATTGGGATACCTCACTCAGGATGATATTTTCTAGTTCCATACATTTGCCTAGGAATTTTATAAATTCATTGATTTGAATAGCTGAGTAGTACTCTATTGTGTGAATGTATCACATTTTCTGTATCAATTCTTCTGTTGAGGGACATATGGGTTCTTTCCAGCTTCTACGAACATAGTAGAGCATGTGTCCTTATTACATGTTGGAACATCTTCTGGGTATATACCCATGAGTGGTATTTCTGAATCCTCTGGTAGTACTATGTCCAATTTTCTGAGGAATCATCAAAGTGATTTCCAGAGTGGTTGTACCAGCTTGCAATCCCACCAGCAATGGAGGAGTGTTCCTCTTTCTCCACAATCTTGCCAGCATCTGCTGTCACCTGAGTTTTTAATCTTAGCTACTCTGACTGGTGTGAGGTGGGGAAGCTAAAACATTCCAGTAGAAAAAAGACATCATTTTCAACAAATGGTGCTGGCTCAACTGGCATTTAGCATGTATAAGAATGTGAATCAATCCATTCTTATCTCCTTGTACAAAGCTCAAATCTAAGTGGATCAAGGACCTCCACATAAAACCAGAGACACTGAAACCCATAGAGAAGAAAGTGGGGAAGAGCCTAGAACATGTGGTCACAGGGGAATAATGCCTGAACAGAACGGCAATGGCTTGTGCTGTAAGATCAAGAATTGACAAATGGGACCTCATAAAATTGAAAAGCTTCTGTAAGGCAAAGGACACTGTCAATAAGACAAAAAGGCAACCAATAGATTGGGAAAATATCTTTGTCAATTCTAAATCTAGTAAAGGGCTAATATCAAATATATACAAAGAACTCAAGAAGTCGGACTCTAGAGAACCAAATAACCCTATTAAAATTGGGGTACAGAGCTAAACAAAGAATTCTCAACTGAGGAAACCGAATGGCTGAGACACATCTAAAAATGTTCAACATCCTTAGTCATCAAGGGTGTATATTTTTAAATAGAGGCTTTCAACTATTTTTTTTCACATGTAAGAAGTTGCTTGATTCACAATCCAATAAATATTCAAATGTCAAAACCACAATACTATCTATCTATCTGTCTATCTATCTATCTATCTATCTATCTATCTATCTATCTATCTATGCTTTAATATTTTCCGTATTATTTTTCATTTTCCATTATTTTTTTAGATTCTGATGGGTGTCATTAAAATAACTTTATGACTAACATATTTTTTACTCTATTTGCAAAAATACTACTGTATATCAATAACACTAACAAATAAGCAAGTCACTGAGTTGGTTGATGGAGCTGCTCTGGCTGTAGTCCAGCAGAATTTATTTTAATGGTGTTATAAACTATTTTTATTTTATGCTTACAAAACCATTCAGGGTCTTATCTGATCACTGAAGTTTTTTTATTTATTTTCTATTGCACTTTTTGGGAGGAATTTTATGATATATTAATTTGTGAAAATATAGCAGTCTGCAAAGCTAGCAGGAGAGAAGTAGAAAAACCTTGCAAATAAAATGACAGAGGAGCAAAGGAATTTTGTACGTGTGAGACTTGTCTGAGAATAGCATCTGATATGGTATAGATGGCCAGTCGCAGTTTTGATGGTGAGATGGGACAAAGACAGTGGTTCCCAATGGAAATAGTCTGTTGGAAAGGCCAGTGAAAATGGGATTATTTAGTAGGTAGGTAAAAAGATACAGTGGGACTAGTCAAATGAGAGGTAACCATAAGTACACATTGTCTTTCATTACATAAATAGACATTTTTTCACTACTATTATTTACAGAATAAGATCTCAGAAGTTCTTTATGGTTTTGAATGAAAACCAGAGAAAGCTATGATTGAATAACCTCAAGGGTATTTCTTTTCTAGGTGCAAAGCCTCTAAAAGCAGAGACTCTGAACTTGCTAATTTTCACTTTCTAGCACCTAAAGAAAGACCTGGTACAGAGTAAAATGAAGGAAATGCATTCTAAATGGATGGATCAATGAGCTAAAGGAAAGTGCAGACCATCTTGGTAAGGATCTCCACTGAACTCTGATTGCCCAACATTTCTTCTTCATTAACCTAGAGTTTGCATTGGCTCCATTTCTAGGAACCTTCAAATCCAGGACTTTCTTGCAGTCATCCTCCTACACAATCTTTTCTACTCAGTCTCACTTTATAATGTTCTATCTTTGTTGATGTTGTTCTCTTATACTGTAGCTTTTCTTCACCCTGCCTTTATGCTCTGCTTCCTAGTCAACCTTCTGGGTTCCCAAAATGAAAGTGATTTTTCTATGAAACCTTATGCAGGGATATGGTGGCGTTCAGTAGTGTTTGCCCTTGATTCTTGTCTCATCTGCAATCAAGTTTATTAGGTAATACAATAAAAGTAATTCAATAGATTACATTTATGATTAAACATACACATATATTTGAGGTAATATAAGAACCAAGGAAGGTTCAAAATAAAAATTATACAAATCTAAAAAGGGCGATGAAGATGAAAACGTACCATCATTTTAAAATGAAGAATAAGTAAAACTGTTACTAAAAATGTAGTGGAAAGAAAAAAAATGTGGGGTGTGTATGAAAACAAAGAAATGGGAGAAAGAAAAAAAAACAAAAATAGGAAATGGAGAAAAGGAGAAATATGTTAAAAATAGACAACTATATGAAGGGAAATAAAGAATACTTATTTAAAGAATTAATGTAAAAATAAAATACTGCTCAAAAAGTAATAAATAGAAAGAAGAGGCATGGATAATTGGAGATTAAGTTGTATGCACCAGAGGGGAAGGTAAGTTAACTCTATGGATTCTTTTTTGTGGTTTATGTTCATGCTGACCCAGTAGTGGACATATTGGATGTTTTTACTTCTATGGATTTCTTCTTTGTATTTTAGGGGCTTCTGTAGCCCATACTTAGTTTTGCAGTCTGTTGGCTAGCTGGTTCTCTGGCTCTTTCCTCTTCTTGGGACTTTCTAGGTGGTACCACCTATATGGCTATTAATGTTCTTGATGGGGTGTGGAAAGGGGTTGCATATCTTCCAAATTCATGGAGAGTGTGGGGAGAAAGCACACACCTGATACAAACACCTTCAGCCCTTATCATTATATTAACTACACTACTGGAGGGGTGCAGTCCTAAATGGAACACTACTGGAACGTCATATTTCTACAACCCTACAGCAGTAAACACCAGTCAGTGGCTCTTAGATGGATATACAGTCTGTGCTTAGCTATAGCACCCTCCAATTCATGGGTTATTCAGTTGATGAGATTTGCCTCCAGCTTCATTGAAAGGCTGTGTTTACCCATGCACTGCATTGCCTCCACTGGGCTTCCAGCTATCTCATATCTTCAGCTTCTTGAAGTCCAATTCTGTTTTACAATGGTGCCCAGTGCTCTCTCTCACCTCAGCACTGGAACACCTTGAATTGCACTCCCTGGCTTTCATTGTCTCTCAAGACCCATTGTCTCACAGTTTTTGGTTTTGTTTTGTTTTGTTTTGTTTTTTTGTTTTCCAGATCTGGTTGTCTTTATTGAATGCACTCATTCATAGAAAACAGAATTGCAACTGTAGCATGGAGGAACATAGAACAAAACTCAGAAACAAAGACTCAGACCTGCCTTTTCTCCCAGCCCAAGAGCTATAATAACATGGTAGAGAGATGGAAACAAGTTCCTGGGGCCCACTCTTGGCATTTGGAATGGACCTGGTGGAGTGAAGGGTAACCAAGGACCAGAGTGGCCAGGGGCCAGAGCTGGGTGTTTGTAAACATCAAGGCCCTTAGGCCTATGTGACTAACACAGAACTTGGCTAAATACTGGATGGAAACTCAGAAACCAGCCCTGAGTCCTTTGTCTCGAAGTTTTAACAGCAGGCTCTTTTATAAGATCATGCCTGGACACTGTTGTATAAGTAATAAGATAGGCTTCTCTCCATGGCTGACTTAGTCATTTTACCTCACCAAAACCCACAACTACCCGAGCCAGTAGTCCTGTTTGCTGAGGCTCCTTCCTCAGCTGCAGTCAGGGAACAAATGGCCATGGAAGTGTCTAGCCTTTCTTACTTTCTTCCCTTTGACCTCTGTGTGGAATGTTGTCTCTTTCCTGCTCTTCTCTTCCCAGTCAGCCTTACACTACCTTCATGCATTTTCAAAGCTCATTTCATATTGGGGGTGAAGTACACCTTTTCTTATTCAGATTATCCTTTAGCAGAGCACATGGAGACCATCTTACTTAGAAGTCCCAATCATTTATAACCTTATTACTTAAACACTGTTGACATTTTCTTGCATGAAGTTGCTGACATTTTAATGTCTGTATTGACAAATTCATAGCACAAAATATCTATGAATACAGGATGCATAAACATGAATATAAATTGAAACCAGGAGGCACATCTATTTTACACATTGCTTTTTATTTAAAAATGTATATTTTTCCCATTTTTGTAAATATTTCTAAAAATATAGTAGCTTCAATACCCACAGAATATGTTATTGTATTTGGCTTTTCTATTTCGGGTTTTCGTATTTTGGGACATTTGTAGTTTTCCATATATTTTAATTTTTAAATCAGCTACGTAGTTAACATCCTGATAGTTAAAATTTCATATTTGTATCTACTATTTCCTTTTCATGTATAATTAGAAGGGAAGTTTCTTAGGAAAAAGAATGATTTTGATAATATTGTTACAGATAACAAAAGATAATTGTTTGATGTCCACTCCAAAGTCAATTGTTATTAATATTCTCTTAAGGTTAAAATTTCCTGTTTCCTTGAATATTTAACAGCTTAAGTTTTAACATATTTCAGAGATTAGAAATTTGTGAGCTAAAGCAAATCAATATCTAGTGAATTGCTTCTTGACAGGTGGGCTAAATATTATTATTTGTATGCTTTATTTATTTTTATTTTGGAACAGGTGTTTTTGACTTTTGTTTATTGATAAGCTTAGATGTAAAACAGTTTTTAAATGTGTGTGTGTATGTGTGTGTTTGTCATTAGAACACTTGTTTGTGTGTTTGTCTCTCTGATATATGTTATTGTGAGTGTGCATTTGTGTGTGCAAGTAAACATGAGTGTGTGTGTGTGTATGTGTGTGTGTGTGTGTGTATGTGTATGTATGGGGCCACAAAGATGATGTCAAGATGTTTGTTTGTCATTGGGACACTTGTTGGTGTGTTTGTGTCTCTGATATATGTCATTGTGAGTGTGCATTTGTGTGTACAAGTAAACATGAGTATGTGTGATATATGGGGCCACAAAGATGCTGTCAAGATGTTTTCCTCAGTCTTAGGTTTTCAAGACAGAGTCTCTTCCTGAACTTAAAGCTCAGTGATTTGGCTAGGCTGCTTGTTCTACAGGCACCTGGGATATCCTTGTCTCTATCTCTCCAAGACTGGGATAACTGCTGCATGCAAAGTTGCCCAGCTTTTATATAAGTACAAGCAAACTCAAGGCCTCACACCTGTGCAGCAAGCACTTTACTCAGGGAGATGTCTCCCCGGGTCCAGGAACATTAGTTTTTATTTTCTGAGCTTCTTTAACACCCTCTCCATATGTAATATGTAATGTAGGTCATCTTGCATAGATATGTATAATCAAGCAGTATACGACACTATGTGAACATACATGATATTGAGAGAGTCTCGACCTGTTGTGCTCAACCTGTGGGTTGCGACCCATTTGAGAATCTTCTGTCTTCAAAAATATTTACATTATGATTCATAACAGCAGAAAAAAATAGTTATAAAGTAAAAAAAAATAATAATGTTATGCTTGGGAGTCACCACAACATAAGGAAATGTATTAAAGAGTCACAACATTAGGAAGACTGAGAGCCACTATTCTAGACAAAGCAATGTTATTCTTTTCCAAATCTGTTTGTGTAGCAACAACAATGACAAGGACAGACTGTGGAATCTGCTAGAGGTCTGAATAGCAGGCCATCACTCAGGCCAGATCCTCAGTCTTTTTCTTCAGAGTGTGGTAAAGATGAGATGCAACCATTTCTGGAAAGACCTTGCATCGTAACTGATATCTGATAAAAAGTATAAATATTAACTACGAATCTTCTTAAACTCTTCTTTTTACTTAATGGTTATTTTAGTTTACAAAATACAATCGTTGTTTAGTGAGCATAATGAGCAACAGTAAGATTGTATTGGATCAATAGAATAAGTATTCAAGTAATCCAGCTTTGTAATAATATTTAGCAAAATTGATATGAACGCTTTTCTTGTTTATACCCTTATAAATACATTCTATTTCCAAGCCACTCAAGCTGTAAATAACACCAAACTTAATCAGTTTTCAATTCCCAAGCCTTAGGTGTGAGTCTCATTTTCCCTCTCAGTAAAGTAAGAATAATTAAAATTACTACTCTTAACACCTTTGTGATATGAAGCCTACTACGTATACTCTCAGAAACACTCCATGAGCTTTGCCAAGAAGCGCAGGGGAAGGGTGACCTAGGATATACAATCCAACCTGCTTCCTACCGCTGAAGGGTGTCACACATTCTGACACCCTTCATCTACTCAGAATTGCCGGGATTCAGCTCCTGCTCAGTCAATTCCTGTCTTGTGTTTTAGTACCCTCATTTATAGATGCAGAGAACATGGGAAAATTTCAAAGAACACCCAAACATTTCTAATGATTGCAAGGAATGCTTTCTTTGATTGACAGTGTCTTGGGAGCACTATTGAATCAAACACTTTGCTTGTGTGTTTGTTTGTTTTTTCCCTTAGTTGACTTTGCTGGACCTAGTAAATTTTGTTACTATTCCTTTCCCAGCTTCTCCTTGTATTAGTGGGGTTCACTCCCATTCAGCAGTTGTTTTCTCTGGATGATACTGTCTTTGCTTTGGCAGCTTCTGTAGATCCATAAAGAATGCCACTTTAATATTTCCATATTGATCCAGACATAGCAGAAACTTACCTGTGTCCACCACTCTCAAATCTTTTTCCCATCTGTCGAGATCTTCCTCTCTGCTCTCCACCCACTTTTGTCAAAGATGAAGTGGAAACTAAATTACCCTCTTTCTAGCAATTTCTGTGCCTTCAATTTTCCATCTTGGGGACAACTTTCCATTTTATTTAATGTGTTTATGGAATCAAAAGTAAATTCTTCTCTTTGAAACAATATTGTCTCTTTTCTTCTGATTTATATTTCACTTGAACCAATCTTCGTACATGCTAAAGTTTTCACATTCTTTTCTGCTTTAAGGTACACATTTAATTACTATGAAATTTATTCTCATTGATAGAAATTTGAACAAAAATCAAAATGAAAGAGTAAGAAAATAATCTCCTTCTTTGTACAATATATGGTCTAATTTTTTCCTTACCTAAAAATAAAATCTATTTTTCAAACTTGCATTTAAATTTTTTGTATGAATATTTTTGTGAATTGATTTTTATATTTTTAGAGCAGATCAAGAATGCATATATACATATGTGTGTGTGTGTGTGTGTGTGTGTGTGTGTGTGTGTGTGTGCCTGCCTGTGTGTTATATCCTTCTATCTGATAAGCATTTGTTTATATTTATTATTGTATTGCAGAAACACATATCTTGGATACACATGGCTAATTTATAAACTTCTAAGATTTGTCATTGAAATATTTCAGATACTGTTAGCTATAACTTACCTGATAATATATCAATGTATAGAACACAGAAAAAGAGTAGAACAGATGGAAGAAGGTGAAATATAAATTTAAGCATAATAAGCTACGTAGTATAATAAAAACAGATATCTTCAGAAGGTTGATTTGTGGGATGATAAATTTAAGACAACTTAGCTTTATTGTGTTTTGGTTCCCTGTATACATTAACCAAATCACAGGAGGAAAGATGAGCGTATGGACTGGGATTGATTACATACCTGGAGTACCTGCTTATGGTGGAACCTGACTACTATTACAGATAATGAGGTTGTCCACTCACGACTTGTGCTAATAACTATCATCTATCTATTTAACATCTATCTATCTATCTATCTATCTATCTATCTATCTATCTATCTATCTATCTATCTACCTATCTATAATCTATCTACTTATCATCTATGTATTGATATATCTATGTATCTATTTATCTATGTATCTATGTATCTATCTATCTATAATCTATCTACTTATCATCTATGTATTGATATATCTATGTATCTATTTATCTATGTATTTATGTATCTATCTATAATCTATCTATTTATCATCTATGTATTGATATATCTATGTATCTATCTATGTATCTATGCATCTATCTATCTATCTATCTATCTATCTATCTATCTATCTATCATCTATCTACCTATCTATAATCTATCTACTTATCATCTATGTATTGATGTATCTATGTATCTATGTATCTATGTATTTATCATCTATCTATCTATCTATCTATCTATCTATCTATCTATCTATGTTTTCATTTGCAGTTACTGATTACCATCATGTCTCACAATAAATTATCAGAAGTTCATCATTTCAGAGGTGCCATGACCATATTTTAGAGAGAAATTCTGTGTAGAGGTGCAAAGAAGAAATTGAAAACAGACCTTGTTGACTTTGCTCACCCAGCCTGTGATCATTACATCATATACTTTTGCCCAGTTATATTTCTACATGAGTATTCCTGCTTCTTTTTTTATTAGATATTTTCTTTATTTACGTTTCAAATGCTATCCCCTTCCTAGTTTCCTCTCTGAAAATGCCCTATCCCCTCCCCTCTCCCCCTGCTCCCCAACCCACCCACTCCCACTTCCTGACCCTGGCATTCCCCTATACTGGGGCATAGAATCTTCCCAAGACCAAGGGCCTCCCCTCCCATTAATGGCCATCCATCCTCTGCTACAGATGTATCTAGAGACACAAGTCCCACCATGTGTTTTCTTTGATTGGTGGTTTAGTCCCAGGGAGCTATGGGGGTGGGGTACTGGTTAGTTCATATTGTTGTTCCTCTTATAGGGCTGCCAAAATCACACAATATCTTTCCATGAATCCAGCCCTTCAAAAGATAATAAAAGGAAAACTCCAACACAAGGAGGGAAACTGCGCCCTAGAAAAAGCAAGAAAATAATCCTTCAACAAACTTTAAAAAAGATAGCCATAAGAACAGAATCCCAACTCTAACAACAAAAATAACAAGAAGCAACAATTACTTTTCCTTAATATCTCTTAATATCAATGGACTCAATTCCCCAATAAAAAGACATAGACTAACAGACTTCCTACATAAATAGGATCTAACATTTTGCTGCATACAGTAAACCCACCACAGGGACAAAGAAAGACACTACCTCAGAGTATTCCTGGTTCTATCCCATCTGTGCAATAATCTCTCCTTAAAAACTCCAAAGCTACAAAATACAATTTGCAAAGCACATGAAATTTAAGAAGATTGAAGACCAAAGTGTGGACACTTTGCCCCTTCTTAGAATTGGGAACAAAACACCCATGGAAGGAGTTACAGAGACCAAGTTTGGAGTGGAGGCGAAAGGATGGACCATCTAGAGACTGCCATACCTGGGGATCCATCAGCCTCCAAACGCTGACACCAATGCATACACTAGCAAGATTTTGCTGAAGGGACCCAGATATAGCTGTCTCTTGTGAGGATATGCCGGGGCCTAGCAAAAACAGAAGTGGATGCTCACAGTCAGCTATTGAATGGATCACAGGGTCCCCAATGGAGGAGCTAGAGAAAGTACCCAAGGAGCTAAAGGGGTCTGCAACCCTATAGGTGGAACAACAATATGAACTAACTAGTACCTGCCAGAGCTAGTGTCTCTAGCTGCATATGTATCAGAAGATGGCCTAGTTGGCCATCATTGGAAAGAGAGGCCCATTGGTCTTACAAACATTATATGCCTCAGTATAGGGGAATGCCAGGGCCAAGAAGTGGGAGTGGGTGGGGAGGGGAGTGGGTGGGATGGTATGGGGGACTTTTGGGATAGTATTGGAAATGTAAATGAAGAAAATACCTAATAAAAAATACATTTAAAAAATCCTCCAAAGCTAAATGTTTGGTTAGATTCTGGATAGCTGGAGAGTTGGACATTTGTGGAGGTTAGCACTCCCAGAGGATATGGAAAGCACAGGTTCCTTTTCCCAGACCTTACCCTATGCAACTTCTTGTCTTTGGTCTTTATAAATGGGTTGTTGATACTCACATTTTTGTTCAGTCACACAAAAGCACAGATTAAACAACTTTTGGGTTATGATCTGTATCTAAAGTGGAGAGGGAATTCATAGGGACTTCATTTGTGAATTTCAGCATCTTAACCATAATGATAATGTCATAATTCTTTTAAATTAGGAGATAGACAGCTTGTATCTTCCACTGTAGAACTTCCTGACTTGCGTATAAGAAAAATTATTTGGAGTTGAAAGGGTTCTGTGTTTTGAATGTGAGTAGGGCAAGTTTAGAGTAAGTTGGATTTTCCTTTGATATCTTCAGATACCATGGACATTACTCAAATAAGATCATAAAAATTTAAATTAAATTTACAACTAGCTTCTTCACATGTGTTAACCACATCCCAAGTGCCCAGAACATGTGACCAATGGTTGTTACACTGGAGAGAGGATAGAAGGTACTATGGCACCTATGAGATCCTGAAATAAGGACATTCTGAAAGACCATGCTTTGGTTGTAAAATTTTGACAAGTCATATTAAACACATAGAGAAGTTGTAGCAAGATTATAGACTTCATTGTAAATAGTCACTAGGAAAAATATAAGAAATAATATAAATAAGGAAAAATTCATGTGTCCTCTTTTTGCATTCTCAAGATAATAATCATTCTGAATCATCATCTAGGCCCCGGGGTAGTATATTTTTTGAATAATTATTACATAGTCATATAGAAAAATTAAACAAAAACAAAATACAGTTACATTTTTGTGTTCTATAACTTTTATATGAAGTAATATTGATTCTCAACTCTTGTTGCTAAGGTGAAGGCATTCATCCAGTGATGAAAATAGCTCTTATATCATATCTACAATATATACGTTCATTTTCCTACACTGTGGCATCTTCTGTGCATATCTTTGCTTTCTGTATGATGTTGTATTAGAATTCTTGTGATGAGGTCTGCATGGTAAACTCTTTACAGGCTCTGTTAGAAAGCCCACATCTGTCCCAGGTTTAATAGTCTTCAGATACACAGATTGAAAATATTTCAGAAAAGTTTACAGTCTCCTCATTGGTGCTGGTTGAGGTACCTGCATGCTCTTCCTTCAGTTAGGAAGCTTCAGGGCAATGTGTACCTTGCAAGGTTTGGAAAGCCTGGGGACAGAAACCAGAGCTATGGCACCCAAGATCATTTGAGGAAGGGGGTTCTTTTTGTTAGACTCTTTCTTGAATGTTCCCTAAGTAAATGAGTCTCTATGTAAATTGAATCCCAAAGTACAGCTGAGAAAATATTCACTCATTTCTTCAGGGCAAAAAATAAGTCACCAAGTTTATATCAAAATTTCCACTCCACCTGAATATCTTTAGCGACTATCTTTTGATATTCTGATTTAAAAGTAATGTTTGTATCTTAACTAGGGAGGCTGGCAGATGGCATTAGGTCTATTTCTCCTTTCTTTGCCTCCTCCTTGAAAAAGATTCTGTCCTCTATGGAATGTGAAATCAGCCTAGTGATTTTTTTTTTTTTAATTTCAATGTAATACCAACAATATGTTTTCTATCACTATGTTTAAAGAATGTCTTTCTTATACTATCCTTGGGCTCTTGTTTATACCAAAAGACCATTTCAAACATAGGACACCTTTAAAAACATCAAAATATTTCAATAATATTTCAGAAATTTCACACTGCAGGTTATTAATTTAGGAAAGCTCATTAGTTTTGGACATTCAAAAGTTTTGATTATAGAGACTATCTCCATAATTGATTATCATTTATGAATAGGCCTGAGGTTCATTTCTGCAGATTGAATATTCTGATAAGCCTGCAGAAAAAAAAAACATTACAAAAGCAGAACCATCACAAATCTCTACTCTTTTGAAGGTTGTGCATGCCATCCAATGGTCCTCCAGTGACTGAGAAGGGTTCTTTACAACACAGCACTTTTAGTTCCTAGGAAAAGACTAAAATAGAATCATGTTTTAGATAGTGAGGCATTGGGCATCCCTTATTCAGCCATCCATTTCCCTACTGACAGACAGCAGGCAGGAATTCCGAGGTATGCAGAGTACAGAATTTTGTAAGTATAAGTGAAAACCCAGAGGGCTGTTCCCTCTGAATCTTTGTGGCATTGATTGCCCTAAAGAACTTTAAAACTGAGAACAACAAAAACAAAAACAAACTAATATTTCTGCCTAAGAATATATTTACTATTAATTTATTTATTTAATTTTTCATTTTACTTAAAAAATTATTTATTTATTGACTTTACATCCCAATATTAGCTTCACCTTTACCCCCTGTAACCCCTCATTAAGATTCCCCCTTCATCCCATGTCCCCTTCCCTAAGAAGAGCTCTGGGTATAACCCCTACACTTTTATCCCCCTATTCTTCCACCCTGCACCCCAGCACATCAAGTCACTGCAGGATTATGCAAATCCTCTCCCATTGAGGCCATTATTGATTTATACATGTGAAAGTTATATGTACTCGCGCGCGCACACACACACACACATGCACACTCTTGAGAGGAAAGCTAGCATTTAAAATAAATATACCTTGAAGGTATATAATCAACCTTGCTATTCTTTGGATTTGACTTAATAGACTTACAGGGCACAAGAAGATAGAAATAAATATTTTGACTAATAACTAACAATAACTTATAAGGAAATCCTAATATTATTCTGTGAATCAAAAGGACACAAGGCAAATCTTTCATGTCAAAGAGAGCAATAGATAAGCTCACATGCTATAAGAAGAAAACATGGAAACCTTTCTTAGCAGTGTTGGAAAGAGAAGCAAGGTTCTTTTGAGAATTAATAAACAAGCAGCTGCCCTTACCTAGGTATAGACCCCAGCTCCTGTTATCTTTTGTAAATTATCTTAATTAACTAATTCTATATAAAGTAAAAGTGTAAAGAAAGTGGCATAATTAAATGCATTCATTGGATAAATGCTGTTTTAGCTTATACTTCAAAGAATTCACGATTTTCAGAGAAAAAAGGCCTCAAAATTAAGAATGCAGAAAGATTGAGAGGAGAATGTGGAGAGATAGAGCAAGTAAAGTGTGACCCAAATGAGGCTGCTATGCTTATATAAACTGGACAGAGTTCTCAAAGACAACATATCATTAAATATAAAATACTGACGTGTAAACATAGCATTAAAATATTCTATTCTTCAAAACAACTTAATAAATTCTAAATGCATATATCTAACACAGCTTCAAAAGTTAAAAAAAAAAAAAAAAACAATTGATAATGTCAACCAGAGTTAGGGGACTATATTATTCACCAGGAGATAATAAAATGACCCCAGAACTGCATATACACAGACTATTACAAGCAGATAGAACAGGTAGTATCTGCATACGTTATCAGTTGGTATGTGCACCATATCTACTGAACAAATATAAAAATAAGCATAATAAATAATCAAAAATAGCATTTAACGAAAATAATTCAAAATTACAGCTAGGACTAAAAGGAAAGGAGATGGAAACTGAAATTTCTCAGCAATTGAGCTCTAAATGAAACTCCACATTAGCAGCTTCAGTTCCTAATACTGATGGAAAATGAACAAGAAAAGGAGAAAACTTAGGAGAGAGGCTCTTGTAGACATGCAATTCAGACCTCTGAGAGATGGCTGAGGTTTACCAAAGCATGCAAAATGTCATGGCAGTTGTAAGAAAGTGTCCACAGAAACAAGAGCAGCCATCACCCACAGGAAGACTCCTGAGGAAGTCAATTCCACACTGTGGACTCATCATTCCTGATAATACTTGAGGGGCTAGCCAGGTGGTACAAAACCCGAAACAGTGGAAACACACAGGAGGGAGCATCCTCTTCCCCAATTGGTATAGCCTCTACTAACTCTCCTTTATGTTGAAACCCAACTTAGACCAAGCCAGGGAGGCACACTTAATTTTCAGAGCCTAGCTAGATCTAAGAGTGGAGGATGCCAGTTTGCAATCCCACCAGTAATGGAGGAATGTCCTCTTGCTCCATATCTTTTCCAGCATGTGCTGTCACTTGAGTTTTTGATCTCAGCCATTCTGATTGGTGTAAGGTGGGATCTCAGGGTCATTTTGATTTGCATTTCCCTGATGACTAAGGGCTTAGAACATTTCTTTAAGTGCTCCTCAGCCATTTTAGATTCTTCTGTTGTGAATTCTTGTTTAACTCTATACCCTATTTTTTGATTGGATTGTTTGTTTTTTATGGAGGTTAGCTTCTTGAGGTTTTTGTATATTTGGGATATTAGCCCTCTATCAGATGTGGGGTTAGTGAAGAATTTTTTCCAGTCTGTAGGTGGCCAATTTGAAGCTTTTCTGTATGACAGAAAACACAAAGAAACAAAATAGAAATTATATGGAAAAATTAAAAATGGGATTAATAACTTTTACTTTAACAAGGTGACAATAGCAACCATTTGAAAATAATAATGTTTCAGGATTCTTGGTGTTTTCGGTGACAATAAGTACAAGAACATGATAGATACTTAAAATACAAAAGTCGACTGTGATAAGGGAAAGATGGTTTTTCCATAGCTAACATTCTTAACCTTGGAGATATATTGTCCAGTGTTTGTTAAAGTTGTATTGTAATCTTTTATGAATTCCCTCCATGTATAAAGTACTTTTCAAATAAGAGATAATAATGTCTAATAAAGGATAGCTATTTTCCTATATGATATAGCCATTTATCTTTGCATCTCTTTATCAGACTACATGCTGAGTCTTTTAGGGACAGCCACATCTTTCCTTGTAAAGCTTGCAGCCTCATTATGGAGAGAGTTACCAACCTTTCACAGAGAAGCATAAAGGAATACATTTTGATGGATGATAAGAAATCAAGATAAGAGATGGAAGAGAAACTTCATAGCAAAAGTTCATACCCAGATTAAGTTTCAGATTCTGAATCCGGGTTGACACGGTCATTTTCTAGCTTAGAATTCTGTGCTTACTAAAAAGAGGCCATTAGTTTGAAAGAATGCCAGGAAGGCTTCCTAGGAGAGTTTAGAGGGAAGAGATAGAAAGGAGAAATGATGTAATTATATTAACATCAAAAAATAAAAGACGCAATAAAAATAACCAATTTGGCTATTTATTACCTCCCTGCAAACAGTATAAATTTCAGATGCATAAGCTTTTTTATAGAACTTTACACACAACTGATGAGCAGCAAACTATTATCTGCATCAGATCAATGCTCAGGACAAATTCCAACTTCCAAATTGATTTCATGTATATCAGTATATTCTTTCAAGTTTATCATTGTTTTGTTTTTGAAAAGGCAAAGGGAAGTATGGAGAGGGAAAGGGAGGACAAGAAATAGGGGGCCAGAGAGTCAGTCACTTATGCATATTTAAAATACATTTAAAAATACATTAAAATACATTAAAAATAGTAATTAAGATATATAGAACTATACATATATATGTAGGAAGTATAAAATAACTACCACTCATGACTTGCTTACTAGGAACTTTCATTTCTTCCTTGTATATTCCTGACTGGAATTACTTTCAGTTTTGGAGTCAAATCCCTGGAGTCTTGTGTTCTTAGCTCAAATGAACAGAGCAGTTATTGCATGCAAACCTCTTCAATTCTGAGTACAGCATGTCCCTACTTACGACCCTCGTAGGCCCATAAGGTAATGGGAAAGAAAGATAAAGGAGACAATTTGAAAACTTGGTTCATTTTAAAAGCAAAAGATAAAGTCAGTCTTGCATCTTGAATTTAATCAGATATAATCACAGTTTCCTCAAACTATAGAAAAGAAACCCCCTGGATTTAGTAAGTAACATAAGCAGAAATGGAAGATTCCTGCATTAAAATAATACATTTTTAAAGGGAAATTTTTTGTTAACCTTTCTAAATCAACTAGCAGTGCTGATAAGGACTCTAAAGCAACTTGCTAGTAAACGTCAGACATAAAATATTGAATTGTATAGCCCTAAATCTCTGGACTCCTAAGCTCAGGTAGCATGTTGAGGTCTCAGCAGTACTTCATTTCTCCCACACAGCACAATGCTGTGCTTCATTCTGGAATAGACGAGAGAAAATACAGAACATGAAAGAATAGTAGTCACACTGTGTAGATGACTTTTTAAAAAACAGGTAAAAGGCAGCACTGTTGTAGCTCTTGTAGGTGCTCCATGTCCTTCATAGAAATAAAAACGAGGCCAAGAAAACACATTGATGTAATTTCCAATGATATTCTATTGGGCTTGGGATTTATATGTATAGAGATGGTTTTACCTACTAATTTAGATATACTCTGTGTTTCTGTGGCATGGTATTAAAGCTATTCTGTCTTTTGTGTGTGTGTGTGTGTAAAGGCATTTACCAACAATATTGTGTGTTCATGGATGTATTCTGGGTCCTCAGTCGAGAATGGGAGATATTGTTTTGTAAATTTCAGAGTCCAGAAATTCTGTGGACCCTAGCTCTTCTTTACTATCCTATCATTGTTAGTACCTTATGAAACATAGCTCAGAAGTAACTGACTTCAAAGCAAGAGCTGTCTCTTGCCAGCATAGACCTCAAATAAACTTCAACTTCCCATCCAGGAAGGAGTACGCAGATACAGTATGTGTGTACACTGGGCTACCCATATATGTATGTGTCCAAAGAGCTGCTTCTTTCTCAGTTTATAAAGCAAAACCAAATCACCACAAAATGTTTCATTTTTGCTTATGTTCACAATATACTTATTCAACCCTGTTTTCCCTAAGTCTGGGCCTGCCCCAAACCTTTGAACCAGTCTCACATGGGAAGGTCCTCTGTGGTTGTTCTATTACCACCAATCTACAGTCTTAGAAACCTGAAAGTGCCCTTTTAGCTGTGTATCTCAGAAAGGGACAGGACTTCTGGATACTCAGAGTATAGACCTAGATAATTAATGCAATGAGCATTTAATAGTTTTTGTAATATATGAAATACCAACAGGAAAACTGTTTCTGCCGTTACTCAGCAACTTTTTAATGCACATCTCCTGTGGTCAAGACACTGCACAGTTCTTATTGATGCCAACTCTGTACACTTCATCACATAAGCAACTACCTATAAACAAGTATTTAACATTAATATCATTCCATCCATTTGTTTCTTTCGTCTGTACTCTTTTTATGCTATATAATGCTCTTCTTTATCTCCCTATGCACTCAAAATAAACACAACTATTACCAACTATTATCTAAACTGAAGTGACTGTAGGACTCTTTTTTTTTATTTTTAATATTTATAGTAGCCAAAATATGAAAGCTACCTATGTGCTCATCAGTGGAAACACAAGTCCATGTGAGAGCAGTTGTCTAACATTTTCAATTCCCAGCATCACCAGAAGGAAAGATAAATTATGCTATGTATAAACAGTGAAAAATCTGGTTTCAAAATGAGGAATGTTTCTACTGGAACAATATGGATGAATCCCAAAGACACAATACTATGTGAGACACTCCAGACAGAAAAATCAAACAGTATATGGTATCAGTTATAATTCAAGTCACTCTTAAAAGTCTCATCTCCACTGTGCCTGGCAAACACAGAAGTGGATGCTCACAATCATCTATTGGATGGAATACAGGGCCCACAATGGAGGAGCTAGAGAAAGTACCCAAGGATCTGAAGGGTTCTGAAACCCTATAGGTGGAACTACAATATGAACAAATCAATACCCCCAGAGCTTGTGTCTCTAGCTGCATATGTAGCAGAAGATGGCCTAGTCGGCCATCATTGGGAAGAGAGGCCCCTTGGTCTTGCAAACTTTATATGCCCCAGGACAGGGAAACACCAGGGCCAAGAAATGTGAGTGGGTGGGTAGGGGCACAGGTTGGAGGAGGATATAGGGAACTTTCAGGATAGCATTTGAAATGTAAATGAAGACAATACCTAATAAAAAATTGGAAAAAGTTAAAAAAAAAAAAAAAACGATCTCCAGTGCCAATGCCATGTATTCTTTACCACCACATTATGAGAAACACTCTTTAATCAGACATTCTATTACTTTATTATGTGATTCATTCTTTTTAAATATTAAATATTTTAATTTATTTTTGGAATATAATATACAGGTACAGAATGAATTTTGATCCCACCTGCTCTGTAGGGTCTAGTTTCTCTTAGAAATCCTAAAACCCATCTCACACATAACTTTATATTTTATTTTTTTTTGTCAAACCCCCATTTATTACCTTTATATTTTTTAAATTTAGTTTAACCTTTTTTTAAAACTTATTCAATTTATATCCTGCTCATGGCACCCCCTGACACTTCAAGTCTATGCACGCCTAGGAGCTTCTTCTCCTACTGAGGCTTGACAAGGCAGCCCAGTTGGAAGAACAACAGCTTTGGGGATAGCCCTGACTCTATTTGATAGAGATTCACATGAAGATCAAGCTGTACATCTGCTACATATGTGCAGAGAATCTAGGTCCAGCCCTTGTATGTTTTTAGTTGGTGGTTCAGACTCAGAGCCCCAAGGTTCTGGGCTAGTTGAATCTGTTGATCTTTCTGTGGGGTTTCTTTCCCCATTTGGGGCCTAGAGTCCTCCCTCCTATTCTTCCAGAAGAGTCCCCAAGCACCATGCACTGTTGGCTGTGTGTATCTGTATCTGTCACAGTCAGCTGCGAGTTGGAGCCTCTCATAGGACAACATACTCTTGTCTACAAGCATAACAGAGTAGCATTAATAGTGTTAGGGATTGGTGCTTGCCTGTGGGAGAGGTCTCAAGTTGGGCCAGTAATTGGTTGGCCATTCCCTAAGTTTCTGCTCCATTACCCATGCCTACATTGCTTGTAGACAGGCTAAATTTGGGGTAGAAAGTGTTGTGGGTAGGACGCTGATCATTCCTGATGAATGCTTTATCACTGCATCATCCCTCTTCTTGTGTGTATAAAGGACCTTGCAACTTACTTCTAATGAAAAGAATTTAGCAACAGTCATTGCAAACCACTGTTGAGATTAGGTTAAGAAATAATATAGAGTCTCTTTCCCTCTCTCTGTCTCTGTCTCTCTGTTTCTGTCTCTTTCTATCTTTGTCTCTATTTCTATCTCTCTCTCCCTCTCCCTATTTCTCTCCCACAACCACAGTTATAGACTAGAATATTCTCATTTATTTCTGCTCAGGGAAGATAGCTACTATATTGGGAGCTGCTTCATTATACAAACCCATTGAAAGGATGCTGCAAATGGTCTCAGAGAGAAAGTTAATCCAGTCAAAAAATCTTGTGAGTTGGTTTAAAAATGGATACATCTTGTTTGAAATTTGACCTAACTACAGCCCAAACTAACAATGTGAGTATACCCAAGTGATAGATCACAACTAGATCATCCACTTAGTCATTAAAATTGGAATGTTGGCACCTGGAAGTTGTGAAATAATTGTGTATTTTGTACCACTGTTTTGATAGGCTTTGATACCTGCTATGATAATGCAGTTACAGTTCTTGTATCATGGAGTAATTTATTAATTAATCAAATATTTGGTGGTTGTCCAATCTTTCTGACAGATGCAATGTTGGGAAAAAGAAACTAGAGAAGAAAAGAAGCCAGAGAGACAACATAGAGTAACATCATTGTTGCCAATTTGTCTAGAGGGTAAATGTATTATAGTTGAGAGCTCATTTCCATAGATCCTAGCTGGGTGTCCTCTGAAACAGTTACTAATATCCTCAGACCTGTTTGATCATCTGTAAAATGGGAATGATGGCAGCATTTATTCAAGAATGTTTTATATGGAGTCCATGAAATTAACACAGGAAACACTAAACATATTGAGAGACAGATAATGATCTTGAAATTGACACAATCATTACTTTTAAAATTATGCTTCTAGTCTCTGAAACCAAGACAATTTTCAGAAAGCATTTCCACTGGAAATTTGTGCTTTATGCAGCCTGCCTTCTGCTGCTTTAGAAAGCTTTCTACAGTAGAAAACCAACTGGACATAAGCAGAGGTATGAAAAATGCAGCTAAGATCAAGACCTAGAAAAAAGGATGCAATGAAATTGTGTTAGAATTGACCCAACATGGTCTTCAGTCACTTAATAGTGGTAAAGAGGAGCTAGCATTGGTACTCAAGAAGTAATTTGGAGAATTTTCTGTTTATTTAATGTGGCATGCAAAATCCAAGGCAGAAAATGGTTGTGCTGCAACACTAGCTAAATGATTAGTGTCAGTAAATTTTAACAAATCATTTCAATTTCTTCTTGATTAAGAATATCTGTATCTGATATAAACCAATAAGTATTATATATAATTTAGGTAATTATAAAATAATATTATTCTTTAAGGTTTGTATGCTTCTCCTTCCTTTCTTACCTTCTCTATTGGCCTTCAGTCCCCTCCACAGATTCTGTACTTCCTCTTTCTGTAGAGTTGGATGTTGAATCCTTTGGTAATATCTCATAGAGTGTTATAGCTGTGTCACATGGTAGAATTATTTTTTTTATTTTTATTGGTTATTTTGTTTATTTGTATTTCAAATGTTATACCACCTTCTTGGTTTCCTCTCTGAAAATGTCCCATTCCACCCTTCCCCCTGCTTCCACGAGGGTGTTCCCCCACACATCTAACCACTCCCACTCCACCTCCCTTCATGACATTGGTACAGAGATAGACAGGTTGATCAATGGAATAGAATCAAAGATCCAGAAATATACTCACACACCCATGGACCTTGATCTTTTACAAAAAAGCCAAAACCATACAGTGGAAAAAAGAAAACATCTACAATAAATGGTACTGGTAAAACTGGCATTCTGCATGTAGAAGAATAAATATAGGTCCATATTTACCACTTTGCACAAAGCTCAAGTCCAAGTGAATTAATGACATCAACATAAAACCAGATACATTGAATCTAATAGAAAAGAAAGTGGGAAAAAATCCTCAAACAGATTAGTACAAGGGAAAATTTCCTGAACAGAACAGAAATGGCTCAGGCTCTAATTTTAACAATTGATAATTGGGACTTCATGAAACTGCAAAGCTTCTGAAAGGTAAAGGACACTGTCCATAGGGATAAAAACGGCAACCTACAGTATTGGAAAATATCTTCACTAACCTGACATCCAATTGAGGGCTAGTATCCAAAATATATAAAGAACTCAAGAAATTAACTTTCAAAAAACAAGTAATCCAATTAAAAATGGGGTCCAGAGCTAAACAGAAAATTCTCAGCAGAGGAATCTTGAATGGCCAAGAAGCACTTAAAGAAATGTTCAACATCCTTAGTTATCAGGGAAATGCAAATCAAAATGATCCTCAGATCCTAATGTGCACCAATCAGAATGGCTAAGATCAAAAACTCAGGTGACAGTACATGCTGGCTAGGATGGAGAGAAAGAGGAACAGTCCTCCATTCCTGGTGGAGTTGTGAACTGGTAAAACCACTCTGTAAGTCAACCTCTCCATTCCTTAGAAAATTGGAAATAGTTCTACCTGAAGACCCAACTATAGTGCTCCTGGTCATATACCCCAAAGATGCTCCACTATATCACAAGGACATATGCTCCACTATGTTCAAATCAGCTTTATTTGTAATAGCCAGAAACCGGAAGCAACCGAGATGTCCCTCAACTGAAGAATAGATACAAAAAATGTGGAATACACAATGGAATACTATTCAGCTATCAAAAATGAAGACATTACAAAACCAAGGGCCTCTCCTCCCAATGACGGCTGACTAGAACATCTTCTGCTACATATGCAGCTAGAGACATGAGCTCTGGGAGTACTGGTTAGTTCATATTGTTGTTCCTCCTATAGGGTTGCAGACCCCTACAGCTCCTTGGGTACTTTCTCTAGCTCCTCTATTGGGGGCACTGTGTTCCATCCAATAGATGACTGTGAGCATCCACTTCTGTATTTGCCAGGCACTGGCATAGCCTCACAAGAGTTTGCTAATGGTCCTGTCAGAAAAATCTTGTTGGCATCCACAATAGTGTCTGGGTTTGGTGATTTTATATGGGATCCCAGAGTGGGGCAGTCTCTGGATGGTTCTTTTTTCTGTCTCAGCTCCGATCTTTGTCTCTGTATCTCCTTCCATGGGTATTTTGTTCCCTATTCTAAGAAGGAACAAAGTATCCACACTTTGGTCTTCCTACTTCTTAAGTTTCATGTGTTTTGCAAATTGTATCTTGGGTAGTCTATTGTTTCTGGGTTAATATCCACTTATCAGTGAGTGCATATCATGTGTGTTCTTTGGGCCAGGATGCAGGAGTGGGTCAGTTGGGGAGCAGGGTGGGGGGAGGGTATAGGGGACTTTTGGGATAGCATTTGAAATGTAAATGAATAAAATAATAAAAAATGAAAAAAGAATTACAATAAAACAGAGAAATTTAATATATATTAACTGTCATTTTGAACTTTTTAGAAATATTTTTTTTTATTTATTATATGTAAATAAACTGTAGCTGTCTTCAGACACTCCAGAAGAGGGCATCAAATCTCATTAGATATGGTTGTGAGCCACCATGTGGTTGCTGGAATTTGAACTTAGGACCTTTGGAAGAGCAATCAGTGCTCTTAACTGCTGAGTCATCTCTCCAGCCACATTTTTGAACTTTTATACTTAGAATCTTAAGTAGAAGTTAGAAATGACTGTGCAAATTCCTGCTAGGCAGTATGTTCTAACTTTTCAACACTGGGCTACATTTAGGACCACTGTGAGCTCTGACAGATGGCTATACTTGTAGAATGTAAAAGTATTTTCCTCAGCTGTCTTAAGCTTTTTCAATGCAATACACAACAAATTTTGAGTTTCTTTCACAAAGTAGAAACTGCAAATGTTGTTGATGGATGTCTATCTTCATAGAGTTGATGGTAATTAAAAAACAAAAGACAGGAAAAGAGACAGAGACAGACTGATAGAGCAACAGAAAGTGAAAGAGAGAGAGAGAGAGAGAGAGAGAGAGAGAGAGAGAGAGAGAGAGAGAGAGAGAGAGAGAGAAGATGGAAGGGAAAGGAGGGAGAAAGGAAAGGAGGAAGATTTTTATTTTATTTTAGATATATTTTCTTTGTGTTTGTTGTGCTTCCATAAAAATGAGATATTTTGACTAGATATGAATATCCATGTAGGAAAATGTACCAACAGGTTAAAACATTGATCAGTCAACAATAGATAATTATTATTGGGGGGATCTTGTCTGTCTCTAGTATATATGCATCATTTTTCTCACTGTTACTCAACCAGAGTAAATTTTAAAATGCATGTCAGGTTTCCTGCAGTTTATATAAAAATGAAACTCTTTGGGGAAGATAACTCCTGAATGTCCATATGATTTCATGCTTCTGTCTCAAACTTAGATCTAATGTTAGTATCACTTTCTCATACCATCTCCACAGGAGATGACAACTGAATGTGCCAGTTCAGAATGAATATGTCCCTGTGCCTAGGAGTTTCTGTTGGACCTCTCTCGGCTTTTGCACTCATCAATCACCACTTCTCTGATCATAAGAAACAAAAAAGGAGAGAAATAATTTTTGCTTCATTGGGCACTGCTTCTTAAAATTTTATGTTCAAATTTTATTAGTTAATATGTATGTCACACATTATTATGCACAGGGGTTGAATGCATAGTGTTCACCAAATAAGCTATGATAGCTAATGGAATATGTTTGATACTGGAAGATTTCAAACCAAATAATGGTTTTCTCCATTTGCTTCTCTTATAAATCTTCTTCTTTTTTTTTTTTTTTTGTATTTAGGGAAGGAGATGTGTTCTTGGAGACACAAGTTAACAGAAATGCATACTAAGTGTAGAGCCACAGCAAGGTCTTCAGCACATAGATCTTGTCTGTGAATATCAGTTGAAAAGGCTCTGACATTGCTGTTTGGATAAGTACTATTTATGAGTGTTATGGATGATAATACTTTTCTTCAAAACAAAGAAGAGTGGCCAAGTGAAAACATGAAACCTATGTCTTACATCCAGCAAAGCAATGGATGTTTGCGAGTCAGCCCACCTGCTCAGAGATCTCTTGGATCTTTCTTCTCTCTAAGCAATGCCTGCAGTTGCTGAGTCTTGTTTTCACACCCTTCCAAGACTAAGACCCTTTCTAACTAGTTCTTTCATTTACTTTTACCTTTTTCCAATGTCTATCTTCCTAACATAGATAACATCTGATATCTTCACATCACATGAAATAGTTTCCATTGCCTTCACTAGCTGAATGTCCTTTTTCAGTCTCCTCTTTTAGCCACATCTCCTGATCTGTCCATTTTATTTCTATTCCAGTGGGGTTCTTTGGCAGAAGAGAATAACCAGGTGTCTCTGTAATCGTAAGCTGTATGTAGTCTGTGGCATGCTTCATTTTCAGACTTCAGTCATTGTTTCCCTTTGGTTGAAATTGCCTTTCTGTTTTTAGGTATTGGCTCTTCTTCCTGCATTGTTTGACTTCTGTTTTCCCACTCACTTTTCCTCTACCTTTCCTGTCTAGGCTATGCCTCTTGGTTACCAGCTATAGAGATGTCATCCAGTCTAGTTTTTTTTTTTTTTTTTTTCTAAAATATCTGTATAATGCCTATCCTTACCTCCACACTCCATTCCCAACTCCCCATGCATGAACACTGTTTGGAGGACAAGACTGTTTCTTTTACTGAGTACTATATTGCAGCACTGAGTGCTCATTTACTGAGTGATGGCCAAAGCTACACATATTAAGATGTTCACTTAAATGAGCAGATAAATAATATACTACTAAGAAGTCTATCGTCCTCTATGAGTCCAGCAGGGCTCCAAGAACAGACATTACTGAGGTGACCAGAGAATGAAGAAAAGACAGACAGAAAGCTGAGATTGGTTTGGACTCCTGGCTAGAGAAACCACAGCACCTTGGGAACTCAATGTGATCTATTATATAGAATTGAACAGAGAAGGCAAGGTTATTGCACACTACTGAGCAAGGACGGGGGTTTATTACATCCAGATAACTAACAAAACAAACAAACAAACAAACAAACAAACAAACAAACAAACGGGCAACCTATATGATATACAAGGAAACAGGTCAAGATAATCTTGGGAGAACCAGTCTCTGTTAGGAAGCAGATTTATGCTGTGCCACAGACCCTCTGGGTCCCTTTGTCTGCGTGGAACGGGTCTCTGGGTGCAGATGGGCAAGGAGTTGGTGGGAATGACAGACAGATGCACACAGGAGGTTGTGTAGAATCTGAATGTCTTTTGTCAGGTCGAGCATCAAACTTTTTATACAGCAGAATAGCAAGAAACCAGATGAGTTACAATCCACCAAGTTACAATACAAAAGCAATGTATACATCAAAAGTAGGAGGGGACCAGGCTGCTGCCACTAAGCAGGGAGCCAGGTGTAAAGCTAGTCTATTGTTAAACCCACCACCAGGGGTTCTACTTTAGCAGACCTTCTCATGAATATTGCAATGCCACAATCCCCCTATTTCCTGGGCCCTGATAATTTCTAGTAACTTTTCAGTATCTGTGGAGAATCTCCATTTGTCAAAAGAATTCACCAACTTGCTTCTAATATGCAATGCAGCCTGTACTGAAGATTTCTATCTCAGTGGGATTCCCTGGTTCTATCATGGTAAACATTCTGCAGACCAGCCTTGAACTGCTTTGGCTCCATCTTTTGTAATTCTTAATTAGTTACTCAATAGATAACTTCCTTACTGCATTCTTACAGGATTCCAAGCTCGGAGGCTTCTGGAACGTTGGAACACTGGCAAGGGCTTATGTATGTCAGAGTTCAATCTTAAAAGACACTTATAATAAGATAATACTAAAAGAGAGCACATGGATCCATACACCAGATAGGGTATGAGTATATGGGTTAATGAGAACGTCAAAGCTCCAGGAGGTGAGTGAAACTCTATGCCTTGTGAGTGCTCCCAGGCTTCTCAGCCTGTCAAGCAGACTTCACTGGAGTGTGAGTAGCATTACCCCCCTGTCTTTTATTTTTCAGCCGAAGTTCCAAGATGTCCTGCCTCGTCCTAGCTACAGATCTCATATAGCAATGCTGTAAATATTTATAAGTAGAAAGCTATGGTGGATATTTTCTGCAAACATTGTCAACATTTGTTCCCAGTCACCCAAGAAAGGGTTTGCCATCCTTATGATCCTAACACACATGAGAGAGAGAGAGACAGACAGACAGACAGAGAGACAGAGAGACAGAGGCAGAGACAGAGACAGAGACAGAGACAGAGACAGAGACAGAGACTGAGAGAGACAGAGACAACAAGAGAAATAGGAGGTTTGCCAATCCTCCATGCTTTTGAGGCATGCACATGTCAATAATTTGATTCCCTCTGGACTTTACTCATTTAGATTTCTTTCTGCTTCCCACATTCCCTTATTTGCAACCACTTTAACACTGAAAACTATTGAAGGATGAAGTAGGCTCTCTTTGTGGAGGATGTGTCCATATTTTCCTAAAGTATTCTTCTATGAATTAAACCTATTTTCTTATTAATTATTTGGGAAGTTCAATGTATTTTGATCATATTTATTCTCTTCTTCCTCCTCTAACTTCTCCTAGATCTGCTACTACCTCTCTATCCCTAACTTCCTATCATCTTAAGGAAATAAAAAAAAAAAAATTCATCAAGTCCTCTTTGTGTGGCTCATAGACATTTGGGTGTGGCACCATCTGATAGACCATGGTTGATCTATCAGGAGTCATACCCTTTAGTAAACTGACTTCTCTTCTCCAGAAGCTATAAATAGTTGACAGTTCTTCAATAATAATAGATGAGGACTCTCATGTATTGTTTGTTTCGTGTTGAGATGTTGGTTGACTGCATCTTGTGCATACAATAGGTGCTATGAGCTCATGAGTACAGTGGTCCTGTCATGTCTAAAAGATACTGTTTTTCCCCAGTACTCCCTAACCTCTGGATCTTACAATATTCCCACCCCTTTTTATCTGATGCTCACTGACCTTTGGGGTGATATGTGACAGAGATGCTGTGTTTATTGCAGATCTGTTTGTGGATACTTATTGTTTGTACTTTTATCAGTAGTATGTTCCTGTGTTAATCACTATGCAATGCACAAGATTCTCTGATGAGGCCTAAGAACTGCTCTAATCTATGAGTACAGAGATATAAATTTAGAGTGTAGTTTGATTTTGCTTACCTAACAAAATTGTAGTAGGTTCACCCATGGAGCTGGTAAACTCTTCAATCCTGGCCTCTTGGCCAGATTTATAATACCATATATATGTTTCTTCATATTGAGTGGGCTTTAAATCGCATCAAAAAGTGGTGGGTTACCCCCATAATATTTGTGCAACTATTGTACTCGTATCTCCCATGTAGGCCATTATTAGAGTTCATGGTGTTGATATCTGGGTAAAACTGTTGACAAATATCCCAACAATAGCATATGTATCCCGTTTAAGTACAATAAAATCTAGCCAATGAGTAAAGAGATTCCTTGCTAATATTAATTTGATCTTTCCATGTTCTGAGACAACTCTGAACAATAACTATCTTGGATCTATCACTGAAACTTTTATTTGGCAAATTATGATTTCTTGGAAAAGCATACAATTCACACAGGGTAATTCCAACGAGCTTCTTCACGTGAAAATATTCATGTATGCATATGTAGACATTTATATGATCGTAGGTTTCCATAAGGCTTTTCTACCATCGTTGGTGTTCATTATCTTTCTCCCAACCCATTCCTCTGCCCTGATTTCCCATCCCATTTCCTGTAGTATATTTCTTGGTCAGAAAATTATCACCGTATATGAACCATCAAGTGAGAAAATTCATCTGTACCTATTAGATGATCTTTCAAGTTCTATAACCTCTTCTCTTACCTCTGTCACTTTTTCTTTAATCACTTCACTATTGTTATATAAAACATTTCTTTATGTCACCCCACTATCTTAAGCATTTGAAGATTTTATTTTATTTCCTCTATCCCTGAATAAACTAGTTAATCTCAGGTAAATATTTGAATTTTAATGTTATGACCAATAAGATACTTAGCAATCATTTATAAGAAAAGAAAACATTTATTCCAGAGCTTATTCACACTTCCAAAATATTTTTTGATACTTCTGCAGTAACCAGGTGACCTCCTGTTTCTTGGTACTGGTGATTAAAGAATATTGACCCCAGTCTAGCCTTGAAGCACTCTAGTGTTTTCCTTTACCAATGTAGATGTGGGTTCTTCCTAAGCTCTAAAACACCCATTTACAGATATTGATGTCCTCAGAGTGACAGGCAACCCAGAGCTTTTCACACCTTTTGGTCAATGTCCTCTAAAACTACCAAAGTCAGACTAAGAAAAAGTGTGGCCAAGCAGAATTCCAAAGCAAGGCACCAGATTCCTCGTGTTCTTTGCTTAGCAAGCACATGCATAAAATGAAAGCTACCCAAATAATTTCTGCCCCAGCAGACCCCGTAAATTTAATATCCTTATTGAACCCTTGTAAAAATATTCTTGTACAATGCCCTACAGTAATAACTTTCAGATATCAGATATTGTAGCCTATTTTGTCCTTTACCATAGACACAAGATGTTGCATAACCTAGAAAAGGGAGTTTGGACGGATTCTCATGTTTAATCCAAAGTTCCATGTAGCAAAAGCTTGTGCTTGGCGTTTACATTAGTGTTTCTGACATCTGATGTGTAGTTTTCATCATCCTGTTACATAACTGCTTTCCTCACTGCTCACCTCTCTGAACACTGTTACAACCCCGTAGTAGTACTTAATTGTGTTGTCATTTGGTCACTGTGTGCATACTTATCATATACTTGTTTGGTTTCTCCAATTATGTAACAACTCTTCTGGGATGGGACACCACTTTTAGCTATACAAAGTTAATGCCTGTGAGTTTTGTGCTCAGTAGTAGGAACACAATATGGCTGATCCTCTAGAAGCTGAGAGAAATCATTTGAGATTCTCTTTTGTGATCCAAAGGATGTTCATATTAACAAATTCCACATAAGGAGCTTCTTGGTGGGGCTTCTATTTTATATTTTTAATTTACACTTATCATTTATTTATATTTACACTGTGTATTTATATGATACTCTGCCTCTCTGCTTTTCTGCCTTTGTCTCTCACTATTTCTGTCTCTGTCTCTGTCTCTGTCTCTGTCTCTGTCTCTGTCTCTCTCTCTCTCTCTCTCTCTCTCTCTCTCTCTCTCTCTGTGTGTGTGTGTGTGTGTGTGTGTGTGTGTGTGTGTGTGTGTAGGACATGAGTGGTTTGGACATCTTTCTGCACGTCAGAGAACAACTTTTGGAAGTCAATTTTCTCCTTTGAACATGTGACACCTGTAAATCAAACTGAGGCCACTGAGGTAGGCAGCAAAAGCAATAACCTTTACCCACTGAGTCCTGGTAGAAATATTTTGACGAACAACCTAATATAAGGTAAGCTATGATCTAATATGTGGAACATCTCAACTTTTGCCCTAGTTCTTAACCTCTGTGTTATCTCTACATTTAGATAAATTACAGTGCCCTTTTTAAGCTTTGTGTTCCTTAGCAGTAAAAGAGAGATATTATACTTTATTGACTTTCTGTGAGAACTGGCTAGGCATAAATAAGGCTCTATGAACTACAAAGTCCTACTTACATACAAGGGAGGTGAATCTTCAGCTCTAATAATTTAATATCAATCTTTCTGTGATTTCATTTTTTTCCATGAGAAAAACAAAGTTTCTTCTCATCTTAACGCCCTGTGAGTTTTCTCCTTATGCTAATTGTGAGGTTGTGTGGGATTATCTGAGGGGGCTGTGTAGGCCAGACCTTCTAAAGTGAGAACTGAAGCTTCATTTCAAAGGGCTTCTCAGCCACACACTGTCAGTGTGCAGGCTCACTGCCCACATGTGGGCCACTTGCGTCTTTGGGAAGGGGTGGTGTGATTCTACAAAACATGTCAGTACAGATGGAGAAATGCCACTCTCTCTGTGTTTATGGTTCCAGTGACTCTGTCTTCTCACTGCCACATACCAGTTCACAGCTGTATGCTTATCTTTGGAATTATATTTTTTCCTAGGGGGAAGAAGAAGAAATCTATAAGCAAACTATTTTCTTACCTTTTTTGAAAGTACAAATGGGTTTCTTCCTCTACATGGAATGCCACATTCCTTGGCATTTCTCTCCACTCTTGACAAAGGTTGTAGGAATGACATGGGATTAACAGAGAAGGAAATGGAGTAGACCTATTCCCAGCCTGACTGCTAAGATGACACTTTATTGAACAGTTGTAGATGTTCACAGAGTGCTAAAAGGGTCTAAAGACTTCACAGAGGCATTAGGTATAAACACAAAGATTTTTGTGTTTCTCCATTTCATGACCTTGCCACAGCTCTACATTAAGTAAACAAAAGTGAAGGAGACTATGGAATCCCTGAAGTTGGATTTCTGAAGAAAAAAGAAAAGAAAAGAAAAGAAAAGAAAAGAAAAAGGAAAGAAAGAAAGAAAGAAAGAAAGAAAGAAAGAAAGAAAGAAAGAAAGAAAGAAAGAAAGAAAGAAAGAAAGAAAGGAAGGAAGGAAAGAAGGAAGGAAGGAAAGAAAGAAAAGAAAAGTACTCAATGGACTTCTGTTTTCTTCTGAGGAAATGGTTTTAAATATTTAAAATGCTCAATTTCTTCTCAGATTCCCAGAAAGGTAAAATGTAAAAGCTAAACAGAAATGTCAGGAAAGCCAGGCCAATTTTGGAGCCCACAGCACTTCACTTCACTTATAAAACAGACATTATCTTACAGAGGGTAAAGCTCTTGCCACCACATTTCAATGGCTTGAACAGTTCTTTAAAAGCACTAAATATTCTTTAGCCTGGAGAATGAGTTTTTCAGAAAAATTTCTCCAAAATAGGACCATTCTGCTGATCTGTGGTGGCCAAATTGCTGGGGCAGTCTGCGTGTGGCCTATACACACTATCTATTATCTTCTCCCACTGTTGGGAAGATCCATATTTCCATGTTCTTTGGTCCTTCACAGTCTATTTCATGTAGAGATTTGCTAGTGTTCTTTAAGTCTATTGGAAGGTCACTGCTTCTACAATATGATAAAGTCTAAGAGTCATTTTCATTTCACATTAGTTATTTATGTAGTTTATTATTTATTTTACATTATTGTTGAGGGTTTTTTTAATCCCCATTTGTTTTGAAATCACAAAATACCCATTTAATTATGAGTAACCTGAAGAGAGAGCCACATATTACTTAGTTTTAAGTTTATTCATTGCTTTGAAATGGTGAATGCTTCCTAAACATGCACCAGCTTGATGAATTAACAAACAGGTGTCTGGGAGAATGGATGGCTAGGTGAATAAATATATCAGGAGCTGGCAGAATAAATTGTGAGCTCAAAGGTATATTTAAAGTTTTGCCTTTACCTGCACTAAAACATTTGCTTGATATGGTTGAAGATGAATGTGTGTGTGTAAATATTATGTGCACATAGCTTTGGATATCTATTTATTATGTTAATGTTATGTATTCCACAGTTGTATGTTTTCAGAACTTGATCTTACTCATTCTATGCAAACTGACTTACAAACTGTAAAACCACAGTAACCCGTCTATTGTGGCCCATGAAACTCATGTTGCCCTTACTTCTTCCTCAGCTGTGGCATCTGACCCAGGCCTAAGGAGGAATTATACTCACTGAAGTCTAGGTATTGATCTAAGGATGGACTAATGATACAACTTAGAAAGGGTAAACTTTTCTCTAAGACATTAAACTATAAATGAGCCTTCTTTCCTGTTATTGGTGATAATAATTAATTCAAACTCAATTACTTTCATTCAAAATCAAGAAGATTACACTCAGCATGGCTATATGAAGAAATTATCCAGGTATTGTTACTTTTTCTAAATAACTGATTGTATTCCAGGAACCTTTTATTAGACAATTTAAAAATGAGTCATCTACTTGGATAAATTTTGCTCATTATTTATAAAGCTTATACCTCCACAGCTCCCTACAATGACTTCAGGTCATTGTTACTGGGAGTGCAGTTTATACTATGTATAAAATATAATAAAAGGTACATTTTATACTATATATAAAAAGTTGTCTCTTTCATTATTGTGTGCTTAAGGCCTATCAACATGCCAAGTGACTACACATTTGAATAAGTATATGCATGTTCTTAACCGATCTTTCCTTGCTCTCTTCTCTCTTTTCATACTTCATTCTTTGAACATATTGTAGACTCTGTAATGGCTTTTGACACTAAGCTGTGTTGTTTGTAGTGGTGATGCTAGTCAACAATTTTTTCCCTGCTAAAAATGTGCAACACGGAGTTAGACAGTGGTTAAGAACCTCTGCCAGTCTTGCCAAGGACCCAGGTTCGGTTCCATGCACTCACAAGGCAGGTTATAAATTGTTCCTGTAACTCAACTTCTAGGGGTCCTGATATTCTCCTCTGATCCTTGTGGGTACTAAGCATACCCATGGTACACATATATACATGCAAGCAAAGCCCTTCGACACACAAAATGAAATTACATAAATCAGACCAAGTAGTGGTGGGACATACCTGCAATACCAACATTCTGGAGGCAGTGACAGGCAGATCTCTGAGTTAGAGGCCAGTATGGTCTACAGAGTAAGTTCTGAAACAGCCAAGGATACACAAAGAAACCCTGTCTTGAAAAAAATAAAACCAAAACTAAATAAATATTTGAAGAGTGAGCAACTTATCCATTTATAGTGCTCTTCAAGTCCCGCATTACATGTTTATTCACAAGCAACATTTTTTACTATAATTTTAATAGATATTTTCTTTATTTACATTTCAAATGTTATCCTCTCTTAGATTCTCCTCCAAAAATCTTCTATCCCCCCTCCCCCTGCTCCCCAAACCACCCACTCCCGCTTCCTGAACATGGCATTCCCCTATATTGGGGCATAGAACCATCACAGGATCAAGGGCCACTCCTCACATTGATGACCAACTAGGCCATTCTCTGTTACTTATGCAACTAGAACCATGAGTTCCACCATGTGTTTTCTGTGATTTGTGGTTTAGTCCCAGGAAGCTCTGGGGTTACTGGTTAGTTAATATTGCTGTTCCTCCTATGGGGATGCAAACCCCTTCAGCTCCTTGGGTACTTTCTCTAGCTCCTTCATTGGAGACCCTGTGTTCCATCCAATGGATGGCTATGAGCATCCACTTCTGTATTTGTAAGGCACTGGCCGAGCCTCTCAGGAGACAGCTATATCAGGCTCCTATCAGCAAGCTCTTGTTGGCATTCACAACAAGTGTCTGGGTTTGGTAATTGTTTATGGGATGGATCCCCTGGTAGGGCAGTCTCTGGATGGTCATTCCTTCAGTCTCTGCTCTGAACTTTGTCTCTGTAACTCCTCGCATGGGTATTTTGTTCCCCCTTCTAAGAAAGATCAAAGGATCCACAAGCTTCTATAAGGCAAAGTACACTGTCAATAAAACAAAAAGACAACCACCAGATTGGGAAAAGATTTTTACCAATTCTAAATCCAATAGAGGGCTAATATCCAATATATACAAAGAACTCAAGGAGTTAGACTCCAGAAAACCAAATAACCCAATTAAAAATGGGGTACAGAGCTAAAAAAGAATTTTCAACTGAGGAATATCGAATGGCTGAGAAGCACCTGAAAAATGTTGAACATCCTTAATCATCAGGGAAATGCAAATCAAAACAATTCTGAGATTCTACCTCACACCAGTCAGAATGGCTAAGATCTGAAACTCAGGTGACAGCAGATGCTGGCGAGGATGTGGAGAAAGAGGAACACTCCTTCATTGCTAGTGAGATTGCAAGCTTGTACAACCACTCTGGAAATCAGTTTGGCTGTTCCTCAGAAAATTGGACATAGTACTACTGGAAGATCCAGCATTCACAAGATTCTTAAGAACTCTACTCAGCCAGGCTTCCTTTGTTTCTTCCTGTTTTACAGAGAAAGTAACAGGAAGTGAAAAACACAACCAAAAGGTTAACAATCTCTACTTGAAACCCCAGTACCACTAGGTTGAAGCATTTTAATTCACAACTATTTATTTCAGTAAAGCACATTAGTTATTCTTGTGATTGGTAATTGGACCATGTTTAGATGAATCATTTTAATGGGAGATTGGATAATTGAGATCATTATAAAAGCATAGGCTCTAGGAAAAACTCAGTTTGCATTGCACATCCATAATTGTCATATAAATGTATATAGGGCTTTGTGGTCCTTTCCAAAAATAATCAACTTCAGTAGCGGTGCCCGAACAGGGACCCCCTGGACAGGTAAGACTTTATCACTTTTTTTTTTCTTTTTCTTCTTTACTTCTCAGTCATAGAGAGGATCTTGTCAGGGTGCTGCAGGCCCACTGATAAGAATCGTCAGTTTAAGGAGGACGAGTAAATTTTACCATGGGACAGTCTGACATTAAAACATGTTTAGAAGTCTCACCAGCCGTAGTAAAGGCCTACGCTGTAGTGCTGAAAGGAGGGAAACAGCGCCAATTTTAAGAACACCTGTGAGAATGAAAAGCATTCTCAAGGGAATCAAACTGCATTTTTCAGTTGTAAAAAACCGGAGCACCTGAAGAAACATTGTAAAAATCCCTCGGGAAACAAGGAGGGCCTTCCTCCAGGTCTCTACCCATGCTGCGGTGAAGAGAACCTTGGAGGAATGAATGTAAATCAAAGTCCCATAAAGATGGGACTCCGCTCACTAAAGAAGCTGGTAAGACAAAAAACTAAAGTGGCAGTCTCTTAGCCCAGTTCAGGAACTGTGGACCTCATTATAGGACACAGCCCCAGTTATAAGAAAAACTTCAAGTTGTGGATTCTGATACTTTAGGTAAAATTAAAAGTTATGGTTAAAGCATTAAAAAGAGACTTCATAAGGGTCAAAATATAGCTCAATTCTTAAAGTTATGTTATTTACAACTCCCCATTCCTGCCAACTCTATGCCCATCTGCCGGAACCCCTGATTCCCACAGATTGAGGGGAGCCGATTAGGCCTGATCCGTGACAGAATGGTGCCTGAACAGGGACATGAACCCTGGACCCTCAGATGTCTGTCTGTTAATTCCCACCGACTCTATGCCCATCTGTCCGTACCCCTGATTCCCACGGATTGAGGGGGGCTGACTGGGCCTGGTCCGTGGCACAGTAGGAACATGTCAGACCACAAAGGAAAACATAGTAGTAGATTCCATTTTTAAACAATTAAATGAAAGTGCATAGGGTGTAAAAAGCATGGAGTGTGCATATTTGTCTTGAATGATACAAGAAGAAATGCAATATGACTTGTGATGAGTTAGTTATCTATAAAAGCAAAGGGAATGAGCGATGTCGAGTGATAATCAGAGAACTCTACGAATGGGACACAGTAAAAATCTCACCAGTTAGCCATGCTTTCAAAATTTTGCCTGGGAATGTGTTTCAGTTACTTTTCTACAACTTGTCACACACTAGAATAATTTTGGAAAAGAAGATCTCAATTGAGAAGATGCGTGTAGGATATGGGCCTGTAAATCCATGGGACATTTTCTTGATTTTGTTTAATGTGGGAAGGCCTGGTACGACTGCTGAGCAGGTAGTTCTCTATGTATAAGAAAGCAGTCTGAGCAAGCCATAGAGAACAAGCTAGTAAATACCATTTCTTCCTTCATGGACTCTGCTTCAGTTCCTGCCTTCCAGTTTCCTGCCTTGAATTCCTTCCCCAACTGCCTTCATGATACAGTGGAAGCTATAAGCCAACACAAACCCCCTTTTCCCCAATTAGCTTTTGGTCATGGTGTTTATCACAGTAGTAGAAAGCAAAGTAAAATAAGGAGTGTTTGGAATCAGACTTATGATTTTCATATACTCTTGAGATAATAAATGATCTGATCATTTATGGGTTAAGGTAAACACACACACACAGAGGCAGAGATGAGAGAATGCAGACTATATTTGATGAGAGAAAAACTACTATTCCTATTAGTAAGAAAGTAGGTGTATTGTGTGAAATTTGCATGTTCTCTGGGGTTGAAAAACTACAAGAGAGCACACATTGTAAATTAGTTCATTTGGAAAAGCATAGTGTCCACACTTTTCCATTCCATGTGAAACGTTGACTAAAAACATAGCTAAATTTGTAGTTATACCAATTTGCCTCAAGTATTGGATCTAGTGCTTACTTATCCATTCAGTCTTGGTTGCCATAGACAGGTTAGTGTGCTTTCCAAGTCTTGTAAGCTTTGTACATAAAACAGAAATAAAACCCATGATTCTTAGGAGTTTGGACAAAGGTAGAAAGAATTGTATAAATGATATATGACAGGCATAACATATTAGAAGCGTTCTGCAAACAAGAAATCTTACTCTTGATGCCAATATTTGTGAACTGAACCATAAATGAAAATTGAAATGCTTGACATGAAATTCTTATTCATCGGTTTAGCAATCCAAACAGGTCAGGAAAATAAAATGTGAAAATAGTGGAATAGTGGAGATTTTTGCTTCTATTATTCCATGGGTCACTAAAAGCAAACACTGACCTATGTCAGCATTTTAAATGTTTTAAAAATCCCAAACTAAAAACAATCACTTCCCCATCAATAAAAGAAACAATAATTTTACCAATGATTTGCACTGTGTGGTCTACTTTGTGCACAGCTGTGCATGTGTATTGCCCAGCTGGTACAAAGGTGAGGTCTCCCACCCCTTTTCAGACTTTATTTGGATGGGATTGAGGCTTCAGCTAGTTAAATACTTTTGGGGTATTGTATTTCTCCAATAACTCATTTTTAATGGAGGGATCACCTCAATGGGTGAAGTTACAAGTTAATGTGTCCATTTTTGAAGAACATTAAGAGTAATGAATCTGGATCACTAGACAGCAAAATTGTTTTTGTAAAATTCAGCATCCAGTTGAATCTACAAGTGTAAAATCAATTTGAATTGTTTTACAAATGACGTACAAAGAAGGAAAATGCTATCCAGGCATGGTGGTGCTTGCTTATAGGTTTTGTACTTTGGATTTGGAGGCAAGAAGATCAGGAGTTCAAAACCAGCCTCAACTATGTAGCAAGCTCAAGGTTAGTCTGAGGTGTGTGATACTTTGTCTTAAAAAGTGCTGGGGGACTGGGTTATTGATGTGAATATCTGTTTCAGTAATGCTTAAATAAGCATGCGTGTGCATGAGAAGAATGTGAGCAACGTTGTAGTGAATATAGTTCTATCTAATCTCAATGTAAGGCTCTGATGTGTGTGGCACAGTGATTATTTGAGAGTCCTTTTTTTTTTTTTTTTTTTTTTTTTTTGTATTCAGGTAGGCTCAAGCTTCAGTCCTAACTATATTGTCCTTTAGTTGTGAACAAAATATGCCTCCATTATTCCATGTCTATAGTAAGGTGTGTAAATCTGTCTTCTGACTTTCCTCCCAGTATTTTGTAAAACAATAAATGTAATAATCCTAGCACAGTGATTTCATATCACTTTTTTAAATAGTCTTTAGTGTTAGCTGTTCCTCCCATTTTCTCTGTTGTTGCTTGCCATCCCATGTCCATATCTACTTTTCTCTTTATATCACTATATTATACATACATGGTATATAGTACTTGGTCAATAAGAAGTTATTATTCAAAAAAGAAGCTATTATTCTTGTGGTTAGCCTTTTATATACCAGAGGAAGCTTTGGAACAGGAAAAAATAAAAAACAGAAATTCTGAAACCAGAAATATTCCGTAGTGGGGGTTTTGGCAAGAAGGTGTGAAATCCATGTATTTATAGGGACTGCTAAGTTTCTCGGGGCTCTGCCCACAAGCCACATTTCCAGGGAATTTCCTCTAGAATCCAGGCATGTGGGTCTTCCTGCTGTCACACTTAGTATTCTTCTTCCTGGTGAAAATTCTGAGAATTACTGTCACACATGTGATCTACCATATGGTTTGAAAAAAAATCAACTCAAAACCACTGGCTCAGAAACATCTCATCACATATCTCTCTACCTAAAGCGAGTTGGAAGATGCAAAGGGCTGATGTAAGAGATGCTGTGCTCTGTCCAATCATCTAGGGTCTCTCACACACAGAAAAAGACACGGCTTGAAGATCCTGTGTGGCAATTTTGTAACCAGGTAACAGAATGATATTCTCTTTCTCCTATATCACTTATACCAGATCTTAATCCTTCCGAGGAAAGATAAGAAAGCTGTATCATGCTGAATGCCCAGCTTCATTATGGATGCAATTTCAATTAGTGTTTCCACACTAGAGGCCATTTACACAAGCATGGGCACACATGCTCACAAAGGGCTGATTTGAATGAAAGGCTAAACTTGGCTATAATATTATAAAGAAAACAAAGTTAGCTTAACATTAAAAAAAAAAAAAAAAAGTCGTACAAGCTGTTGATCACTTAAGTAGGAGAAAAGGAATATGTGTCAATTTTAGATGTAAATGGCTTTTTATCCATTGATTTCCTTTCAGGGTGCTTATCTGAAGCAAATAAGTAGAAAATGTACAAAGATTTATATAAAAGAATATTCATTACAGTATCATTGGAATAGAAAAATAGATAAAACTATATATTAGCAGAGGATTCAGTGAGTATATTCAGCGCATTTGTGAAAAGCGGTACTCTCACAAATGGATATAAAAATTTTCCATACACATTGGCTGTATGTGAAGTTTCAGAATTACAAACCTAGTAAGTAGTATGTATTCATCAGTGCCACTGAGAACACCATTCTATTCTATGCAAGGAGTTCTCCATAAAGCTGAACAGCACAGCTGTCCTGGCAACATCTGCTTCTTTGCTTATATGCAGCTCCTTCTTTTCCTATCTGGTTCCTACACAGAATGCATTTGTTAGCACAGTCACATCATGTTCCCTTTTTGTTGTTGAAGTTGTTACTGAAGAAACATTAACACACTTCAGTTGCAAGAAGCACGGAACCTATTTCATAATGATCTTGTCTTCCTCTGAATAATGTGAGAAAATTGGAAGCATTGTGCTGCACAGATTAGAGGATGTGTGGAGAAAGAAGGAGCAGATCAGCTTGACTTTTTTTCCATAGTCAGGAAAACCACAGTATACACTACCCTGTGGAGTGAATGAAAAATGCCATTCAGGCTTTGAAAGATGTACTTCTGCTAACATGATATTCTGCACATACCCACCACGATGAAGCCCTAGGAAAATGCCTATGCTTCATGGGTATCATCCTTTTGGCTAAGTCACTTTGAATTCTCAAAGAAAACATTTTCAACAAAGAGGCAGTTTAGAAAATAGGTGCACACCAAATCAGTAGTCTTTCTATATACAAATGGTAATCATACTGAGAAACAAATCATGTATTTCAAATAGTACAACGCCAAATAATACTATAATAATGGTATTATAATAGCCTCAATAATAACTTGAAATAACTCCCCCCACAAGCAAGTGAAACTTTTGTATAATGAAAACTTTAAAGCATTGAAGAAGACACAATGCTCAAGGATCATTATGATTAATATGTTGAGAATGTTTTTCCTACCCCAAGCAATCTATTAACTCAATGTAAGCCACATCAAAAATCCAACAAAATTCTTCATAGAAATTGAAAAGAAAATTATTAAATTGCATATGGAAACATAAAAAACAGATAATCAAAATATTTCCAGATAATTAAAAGAACTGCTGGAAGTGCCACCATCCTAGATTTCAAGTAGTAATGCACAATTATAATGATAAAAGCAGCAATGTATTGGCATAAAACATATATGCTTAGCAATGGAAGAGAGTTAAAGACCTAGACAAAACTCCACACATATACATTCACATGATTTTTGACAAAACAAAAATTATGCTCTGGAGAATATATGGTCCGAGCCAAACTGGACATCTACACATAGAATAGTAATACTAGATCAGTGTCTACCAATGTACACAAAACAACGCCAAATAGATCAGGGACCTTAACACAAGACCAGACACCCTCAGTTTGATAGAAAAGAAAATAGGGAACACATTTCAATTCAGTGGTAAAAAAAAATGAATTTGACTAAGACACCAATACAATAATTTCTAAATGATTGCACATGAAGCTACAAAGTTCATAACAAAGGACATGATTATTCAAGGAAAATGGCATTCTACAAAATTTGAAAAAAAAAAGCTACCAATTATTTATTTGATACAGGATTAGAATCTAAAACATACAAAGAACAAAAGAAATGAGCAACCCAAAGGAAAACAAAAGAAAAGCCTAAATATTAAGAAGACAAATAATAGGGGTATATAATTAAATTGAGTTCTGAAAAGATGAAACAAAAAATGACTGAAAAACATTTAAAGATTTGTTCAACATTCTTAGTCATCAGGAAAATTCAAACTGAAACCACTTTAAGCTTTCAGGTTTCCCTAGTCAGAGTGACCAATTTCAATAAATTAAAAAACAGCTTGTGCTGCCAAGGAGGTGCTGATGAAAGTGTAAACTTGTACAACCACTATGGAAGTCAGTAAGGGATATTTTTTTTCAGGAAACTGGGAATTGATATACCTCATGATCTACCTACCTGTCTATTTATCTATTATCTATCTATGTATCTATCTATGTATCTATCTATCTATCTATCTATTGAGAGAGATAGAGACAGAGATGCATAGGTATAGATGATAATAGATAGATATACAGATAGATGATAGATAGATATGGATAATAAATATAGATACAGATATAGGTGATAGAGATAAAGACAGAGACAGATATAAATGATAAAGATAGAGTTGATAGAGATAGAGATTGAGATGATGTATTGATACAAATAGAGGTGGAGAGAGATAGAGATAATTGAGTTGGAGATAGAAAAAGAGATGAGATGAGTGGACAGAGATGGAGATATATATTCCGCCTAATGACTCTACATCTTGCTATCATGTAGAGATAGTTGATCATCTATGCTCTTTGCTACTCTATTCTTAGCAGAGCCAGAAATTAGAGACAGTCAACATGTCTAACTACTGGTGAATGAACAATGAAAATGTGGTACATTTATACATTTATTCAATGGAGTGTTATTCACTATTAACTGATGAAATTTACAAGTAAATGGACATAACTATAAATAATCATCTTGAATGACATAACCCAGTTCTAGACAGACAAATAGTGCACATTTAATCTTCTTGTACATTTTAGCTTTTAAAATTTATACATGTGTGTTTAATTTAGAAAAAAAAAAGAGATTAGGTATCTAGAGAGAACAGAAGGGATGTCAGAATCTTCCAAGGAAGGTGAACTAGAATATAGTGTTATAAGAGGAAAGTGGAATAGATGCATTTAATTGGGAATAGTGTGGGAAGGCAAGAAACAGGAAGAAATATGGGAAGAGACAACGAACACTAAAGATGATTTTAAAACTATTATGAAAATGTACCAGCATAGAATCCTCTAGATTTATACATGTATAAAAAGAATTTAGATGAATTTATCAAATAATGGGGGAAACAATGTCTCAACAAGGCTTCTATGCCACCAAGTAAAACCTCCACTGCCAGTAGTTGGTTACATCTTGTTGAATCATTGACTAAAAGGTTTATGTAGAATCCTCAAAAGATTATTAGCTATCCCCAGTGCTACTGATTATCATTCTCAAACTCACAGTTAGGATTTGTTTCAAAAGACATAGCTTATGTCATCTAACATTGAGAGATAAAACTAGATTCAGTGCACAACTAGAAGCTTCATCCAAACTGAGCAGTGTTAATAGTACTAGAAAGAAATACTATTTTCTCATGCTTTTGCAGGAGAAAAATCATCAAAAATCTTATCTAGTCATTTACTCTGAAGAACAACAGAGACTTTTCCTGTAAGATATACTGGCAAAATCATGGTATAAATGTTTTGGGAGCAACTAACTATATTATGATTGGATTTAAGGTATTCCACAACATGCAACTCATCTGAAACTGTCAATGAGGCTGTTATCATTAGGGGAAATATTATTATTATTCTGCCAAATAAATATAGCAAAAAATTACTTCTAGTGACATATTACTATATGATATGTATACTATCATATATATACTATGAGTATATCATACTATATACTCATAGATCAGGGCATTGGTCAAACCTCATCAGATAAGTTTCTACTTGCAGTAGATGCTGACTAAGTCGATGACTCAAATTTGCCAGGAGTAAAAGACCTTGAAGCATTTAACTCTAAGTGCAATGCCTTTATCACACTCTTCTTTCAAAGCTCAAAGATCTATGGGAAGAGAAGTTAGAAAGATTCTAAGAGTCGGAGTGGTGAATAATTGCAAAGGAATGATATTTTCCAGACACAGCAGGTCTGATGCACATATAAACTCAAAGAGACTGTGACAGTATGCACAAGACCTGCACAAACTCAAGTCAGACAAAGTCTCTGCACAGAAAAAAAGGAAGTGGGCAAAATGTCTCACTGCTAACCAAGAAGCTATTTGCAATTGATAACGGCTATGAGAGAGAAAACCAGTTTTATCTAAAGGAGTGACACTAGGTAAGTCAACCATACTTTAGGGTAGGTCTCATACTCAGAAATAGTTAACCAACACAAAATAGACCTCATATTTTTGTGTATTTTTCCATTGTTATATTTTTTGTGTGTTACTAATTTGTTCATTTGCCACGTGCAGCTTGGCTATGGCAGGGATAGAATGACATAATTTAAACCCTTGGAACAGAGCCAGCAGGGTTTTGGACTCTACAAGTGTCAAGGTTGCTGTGGGCATAACTCTTGTTTGTAAAATACACACACACACACACACACACACACACACATATATAATTCCATGTTCTTTCTATTGGAAATGTTCTCCCTGCCAACATTATCAAGGAATGTTCTCCCTGCCAAAGTTAATGACTCCATGATAATTAGAAACAGCATGAGTCTTAGGGTGTAGCTAAGGTCTGAGCAAAATGGTAAGCACTTAGACCTTCAGGACAGTCCTCAAGGCTGTGGGAAAGAACTCTAAAAAACATGAATTCAAAATATATAATTTCGCAACTATGCAAAATATAAGGGTGCAATAGGAATTTTATAAGGAGTTTCACATTATTTTAGACGCAGCTGCACTCTGAGCCAGCTTCTCAGAAATACACAAAGATAGGCAGATTCCTGAGTTCAAGGGCCAGACTGGGATAGAGTGAATTTAGGTTCAGCCATGGTCAGAATGGTCAAGGGGCTAAGGTCATGGAACACTGATTCATGGGATGCTCAAGAACATGGAGTAAATGACTGGATTTGATATGTAAATAAAAGACTATTTTTGTTCTGCAAGAAATGAGCTATATAGAGAGTATTTAAAATAGCAAGAGAAAAGCTTTCTTGAGCAGAACATAGGGCAATCTATCTGAAAACTGTCTCTAATTCTTAAGTTCATAAGTCCATCAGTTTGTACCCACAATTTGACTTCAAGTCATTTGTTTCGCTGCTCCCAGACACCCCGTTCTCAGAACCCTTTCCAAGTTGAGGCTGTTCCTTGGCATTATTTTTTTTTTCTGTTTATTACTTGGTATTCTATTGTTATGTTTTGTTTTGAAAGAGAAAAGGAACATTATCTTGTATGAGTAGGAAAGCACATTTGGGAGAATTTAAAGAGAGTTGAAAGAATATGTTCAAATTGTACTGTATGAAAAAACATTAAAAGCTGATTTTAAAAAAGTGTTAGATCTCATCAGCCCATGTGAGTTCTATCACTTACTAATTCTTCTGAGGTAATGTTCCCTCAACACCAATAATTCGAGACATCTCATTGAGCATGGAAAGCTAACAGAGGGCTTTCAAAGTATATTTAAATGAGTTTTTGCTAGATGAGAAAAATAGAAAATTTTCTGTGATGATAAAGTAACTAACAATTCTATAGCCCAAGGTCTTTAAAAATTTGAATGTAGGTAGCGATTTGGGGTAGGAGCTTCAGGGACAAGCTGTCATTGCTTGCATAATATGCATAAACCCAGTAGTTTCTCAAATACTATTTGTTAATCTTAATTGAACTGAGTTAGCTAACTATAATTTAATCTGGATATTTTGGAGTCTGTAGAGCATCATAGTATTCTCTTTCCAAACAAATTTTCAAACTATTTCCAACAAAATTGAGTCCTCAGGTAAGAAAATTTGGTAGTACTAACACATGAAAAGCAACAAAGGTGAAAGGGCTTCCTTTTTTTTTTTAGGATGGTTTCAAACAGGAAAAATCATCTTAGCAAGAAGTCCACTGTGAACTGAGAAACAAGTGCAGTGCTCTTTGGCCGAAGGCTACAGTGAACCTCAAAGATTCTCCAGTGCTTCTGTCAATAGATTCTGTTGGACAGTCATTCCCAAGAGACAGATGACTTAATAGCCTATTATTTTCTTCTCAAACTCAGAGGTAGTGTGCAGAGAAAATATCTTGTGTATTATATGGATGTATCACCTGCCAATTAAAAGCCCATGGTCTATGTCTTAGGCAGAAAATGGAAAGTGGAACATCCAGAAGGCAAAAAGAATTTGTGGAAAGAGCTAGGCACAGGAAGATGTGAAGAGACCAATACATGAGCACAGGTAACTATCCATGTGGTAGAATGTAAATTAAAATAAATGGGTTATCTTAAGTTATGATTATAATCAGAGGAGAGTCTAGCTATATGGCCAAGGTAATTGTAAATATATTTTGAGTTTGAGTCTTATTTTTAGGAGCATGGTGCTAGGAATAGGAAGCAGGAACTAACTTCTACAAAATGGCACCTCACTTGGGTTGCCAACTTGTAGGCTTAGATTTTTTAAAAGCCATCCAGCTCAACAATCAAAGGTAGGGGAGAAGATAGCTAATAGGACAACAGGGATGTGGACCTGTTTAGAAGTAGTTCTTTGGGGTGATTCCAGAATTCGTTGTCAGGATATCACCAAACATGGACTAGGAGCCGCAGTCCAATCCAATCAGCAAACACTAAACACATCAGTAGCAGCAGCTTGATCCAGAAGAAACCACAAGGTCCCACTGACTCAGCAGGAGTCCATGGAAGTGTCAAGAAGCAGCCAGAATACCACAAGTTCTTTGGCATGGGTCTCTCTATGAAGATCTGAAAAGTGGAGATCAGTGAAGATCAGCAAGGCATTGCAAGGAGCACCAATGCAAGAGCATTGTTCACTGTTTGTTGGGTTCTAATTATACTCTTTCTAAACACTATGCATCCTCTTAAGCGTCTGCTTCAGCAAAACGTCCTCTCACATGTCTGCTTTAGCAAAAAATCCTCTCACATGTCTGCTTCAGCAAAACGTCCTCTCACATGTCTGCTTTAGCAAAAAATCCTCTCACATGTCTGCTTCAGCAAAACATCCTCTCATAAGACAGATTTCAGAAAAACATCACATAACACAACTGCGTCTCCAAAAGAAACCAGAAATTTACACTTTTCAGTGTGTCTGCATTACAAAAATTCTAGTACTCTATGGTGTGAACTCAACATAAAATTCTTTGCAGAATCTGATTTCAGAGCAGAGGTTTAGGGGAAATTACACTTTTTTTTTGAGTCCTGGCTGAAGCAAAAAGAACTTAAATCCAGAGGCCTTTCGCCTTATTTCCTGCAGTTTGAACACAATTTAATATCAGCTGTGAAAAATGTTCTTTTTTTTTTTTTTTTTTTTTTAGAATTTTCTGGCTGAGTGAGCTAATGCTGATTTGAATCTTCCACTTGAATTTAATTAATGTTAAATAAAAAATAGCTTTCCTCCTATATAAAAGATTATTTTTATTGTCAAAAATAGGAAGACTGTTATCATTAAAAGGTTGAAACTAAGTGAGTATATTCATGTCTTTCTGGATCTGGGTTATTTTACTCAGGATATTTTCTAGCTCCATTCATTTGCCTGAGAATTTCATGATGACTATGTTTTTAATAGCTAAGTAGTATCCCACTGTGTAGATGTTCCATAATTTTTTATCATTATTCAGTTGAGGGACACCTGGGTTATTTTCAGTTTCAGGATATCATGAATAAAGTTTCTATGAACAGAGTGGAACATGTGTCCTTGTGGTATGGTGCAACATCTTTTGGGTATATGCCCAGGAATGGGTCTTGAGGTAGAACTAGTCCTGAGTTTCTGAGAAACCACCAAATTGCTTTTCTTAGTGGTTATACTAGTTTGCACTTGCCCCAGCAATGGAGGAGTGTGCCCCTTTCTCCACATCCTTGCCAGTATCTGCTATCACTTGAGTTTTTTAACTTTGCCATTCTGACTGGAGTAAGATGAAATCTCAAAGTAGAATTGATTTGCATTTCCCTGATGAGTGAGGACTTTGGATATTTCTTTAAGTGCTTCTTGGCCACTTGAGATTCCTCTATTGAGAATTCTGTTTATCTCTGTACCCCAGTTTAAGTTGGGTTATTTGGTAAGTTGGTGTTTAATTTTTTGAATTCTTTATACATTTTGGATATTAGCCCTCTGCTTGATGTAGGGTTGGTGAAGATTTTTTTCCCATTCTGTATACTGTAGTTTTATCCTATTTACATTGTCTTTTGCCTTAAAGAAATGTTTCAGTTTCATGAAGTCTTACTTATTAATTGTTGATCCTTGTGCCTGAGCCATTGGAGTTCTGTTTAGGAAATTTCCCCCTGTGTTAATGAATTCAAGGATCTTTCACACTTACATTCTACTAGATTCAGTATATCTGGTTTTATGTTGGTATCTTGATCCACTTGAACTTGAGTTGTGTGCAGGGTGATAAATAAGGATTTATTTGCATTCTTTTAGATGAAGACATGAATGAGACTCATTTATAAGTGAATATTAGCCATAAAGTACAGGATTACCATTCTACAATTGACAGACCCAAAGACTCCAGTTAACAAGGAAGGCATTAAGTCCCACTTGAATCTCACTGAGAAGAGAAAATAAAATAGACATAGCAATTGAGTGGAGAGAAGGAGCTGTGTGAGAGGAGATGGGAAGGGGAATGTGGAGATCAGGTGTGGGGAGAGAGAGGATGCACAGCAAGAGTGCTTGGAGAGAAAAGGGAAATCTGTACGGGAGACATTTACAGTACATGTCAAAGACTTGGGATTGAGGAGGCTCTTAGGACATAAGGATGTAGGCAGGGATATGAAGCTTGATGTGCTACTTCTTGTATCCAAGCAGAACTTCCAGTGGAGGGATGGGACACCAATGACTCACAAAACTTTCAACTCAATATTTACTCTGCCTAGAAGATGTGCAGAGATAAAAATGGGGCAGAGATTTAGGTAATGCCAATCAATGGCTGGCTCAACTTGAGACCTATCCCATGGAAGACAGATAATCTCCAATACTATTAATTATACTCTAATATGCAATCAGAAAGGAATCTAGCATGATTGTCATCTGAGAGGTTTTATCCAGCAGCTGATGGAACCAGATGCAGAGACCCATAGTCACATATCTTGCAGAACTCGGAGAGCCTTGTGTAAGAGATAGGAAAAGGACTTGAGGAAAGAGTCTTGATGAAGAGGCAAGGAACTCAGATGGGTCAAGAATACCACAAGAAGACTCACATAACCAACTAGCCTGGACAGATAAGGGCTCACAGAGACTGAACCACCAACCAAAGAGCATGGGTGGTCTGGACCTAGCCCCTCTACACATATGTAGCAGATGTGTAGCTTGAGCATCATGTGGATACTCTAACAATTAGAGCAGAGGCTGATGCTGACTCTGTTGCTTTTCTTTGGATTTCTTTCCCCTAAGCAGGATGCCTAATAACCTTAACGGGAGAGGATGTGCTTAGTGCTGATGTGACTTGACATGCCAGTATGGATTGGTGAGGCAGGTGGGATGGCAGGGGTTATGGGTAGGACTCCCTCTCTTTAAAGAAGGTGCAGGGGGATGTATGAAGGGGTGGGGCTTGGAGAGGAGGGAGGGTGCAACAATTGGGATATAAAGTGTATAGATAAATAAATTAATCAAAGAAAAGGTTGAAAATAAAATGTTCCCTTAAATTTGCATATTTATGTATATCATATATATATATGATATACATATAAATACGTGTGCTTGCTACATGTTACAGACTAGTAATCAATGCTACTGAACAAAATTAACAAAATTAAATACATACATGTACATGTTAATCTTAAATATATTTCCATAGATTAAAACTATACTGTGAGTCAATTTAGTTTATCTCTTAGTTTGTTAAAATTTGGTTCGTTTAAAATGAAATATTCCCTTCTGCAAGGATAAGGAAGGGACAGGAGATTAAAGTCAACAAAATTTATAAGGCTCAGGAAATTGTGAAAATTACAGAATTCACAAAGCCTCTCAAAGCATAGAAAATTGCTGGGAAGAGATTCTCCTCAATGGCAAATTACTCAAGAAGCTCTGGAGATTAAATTACTGTGAGTCATAATCCCTGTGGGGGTAGTTGATGATAAATGCTTCTTTCAAGTCTATCAAGCAGTTGGCAAACCTCCATTGATACTCTTGTAGGTAAGCTTACTCATGCTCCTGCAAATAACTCTAATAAACTCACTATGACACTTAGACATCTTTTTTCTTTATTTTTTTACACTCCATATTTTATTCCCCCACCTCAGTCCACCCTCTGACTGTTTCACATCCCATACCTTCTCCCAATCCTTCTGTTTCCATGAGGATGTCCCCATCCAAGACCACACCTGACCTCTAAAATCCCTGGGGCCTGAGGTCTCTTGAGGGTTATGTGCATCATCTCTGATGGAACACAAGACCTGGCAGTCCTCTGCTGTATATGTTTTGGGGGCCTCATATAAGCTGGTGTATACTGTCTGTTTGGTCATACAATGTTTGAGAGATCTCGGGGATCCAGGTTAATTGAGACAGCTGGTCCTCCTACAGGGTCACCCTCCTCCTCAGCTTCTTCCAGCCTTTCCCTAATTCAAACACAGGGGTCAGCAGCTTCTGTCCATTGATTGGGGCTTGTTTTGTTGTCTGATCAGTACCCTATCTGGAGCAAGGAGTTATGTTTTTCCAAAGAAGAATTTAAGACATTGCTTTCAGCCTTTCTCAGAATAACCAAATGAAAGAACTGAGAGGAATATCTGAATTTGCAAAATCTGAACAGTAAAGGCATTTGGTGTGTGAAGTTAAGAGATTGCTTCCTAATAGCTAATCCCACTTATTGCCAGAGCACATTTTACCATCTCATATCCATTTACAAACAGAAACTTAAGAAGAATATTCCCAATGTTTTAAAAACTGTATTTTGAAAAGCAAACCTGTGTCTAAGTATATGACTATGTTTCTGCAATATTTAAAAATAGTAAGTTGCACATATGTACATACAATTTGAGACAAAGGTTCCACTTGGATTACTGTTCTGAGTTTTACATATAGACATGGAAATAATCAAATCCCATTTGTAAAAAATCATCTGGTTTTAGGGAAATTTTCTCTCAAAGGAAAATATTTTAACTTTCTATTATCCCAATTTTTCAAAAAATTGCAGTCACTACAATATTGTTTAGAAGTCAAAAGATTTCATTTAGTCAGTCTCATGGACTCTTGAAGATCTTAATTGAAAAATACTAGTAGCAGAAAGCACACAGATCTACAGATTGTGACAAGGATGGTCATTGTTCCTCTGTGTTCATGTTGTGTTATAATTCTTTCCTGTACCCTTCTCTGTTTGTTTAATATTCTTATGTTATCTAGTATGTATTCTCAATTGTGTAATCTGTGTCCTTACATTTTGAGTTCTGTGGAACAAATTCTCCATCAGAGGGAGAACCAAGCAAGCTCCCACCCTCTCTCTGACTTCTCCCCAGAGATACATCTATAGTTTCAATTGCAGACACAACAGATGGCACAGATGCCATAGATGCCCACTGCCTCTGCACTGTTTTGTATGGAGCCTCAAAAGTGAATGTCAAAATGACTGGCTCACCAGAAGATGTGAAGTGACTTTGCTTAGCAGGGAGGCAGATTGAAGTGATAGAAAGATGATTATCATCAAAAGGCTTGGGTTCAACCCTTGGTTTTGTGACTTAATAGGTTTAGTCCAGTTATGACTAGACCTTTAACCACTGTCAGCCTTGGCCTCCCTATCTGTAAGAAAAGAAGAGCAGCACCCTTGCCCCACTGCTGACCATGAGATAGAAAGAACCTGATGAAATGATGCAGGGAAATAGTTTCAGAAAAATTGTGAGTTTAAATGACAGTTGGAAATTTTCTTAGAAAAAGTTTCAACATTTTAAGACTACAGGAAATGATGGAAAAATAAACATGAATTGAAGAAAGGAAAACCTGGAGGGGGTTTCCAGAGGGGAGACCTGGAAATGGAATAACATTTGAAATGTAAATAAAGAAAATATCCAATAAAAGAAAAAAAAACCCTGGGAACGCAAAATTGTCATACTTTTTCTTTTAAAAATTACCTTGCCTACTGGAGCCCCTTGAAAATAATATGTACATTAAAGAACAGGGTTGTCCATTACTATAGATAAAGATGCTAGAATGTTGATAGAGATTTTATTGAATCCTGGATCATTTTGATTACAACATTACCCTTAACAATATTATCCTCAGTGAGATGCCTTAATTAGGTGTTTATTTTCTGCTTAAATCATTATTTTAAAATTAATATAATTTAAAATTATATTTCTTTTGTTAAATATATTACTAGTTTTTTGCATTATGGCTGTCCTGTGTACAGAATTTTTTCTAAAATTCAATTTTAGATTTTTAACTGCTAGCAGGACTTTTGTTATAACCATGTAGTATGCTTTGATTCTTAGATTTTCCTCTAATGTGTGTCTGAGTAATCATGTAGATGCATTTAAACTTTTCTAGATATGAACCCATATCTTATTCATACTAGTGTTCTGAAGTTGGTGATTTCAGAACTGTATGTCTTTTTTTTTTCCTTTTTGCATTCCTACCTAGTTGTCCTGGCTAGAATCTCCAGTGCAATGCTAAGTAGTAGAGCTGAGACCATATATCCTTATCTCCTTCATGATGCTACCCACTCAGTCCTTTGCCTTTTCCTCTGCTGTTGACTGAAGGTTTTCGTTTCTGAAAATGATCTGATCTAAGAAATGTCTTTCACTTTGTAGTCAGGAGAGCTTTACATTTGGCAAATCAATAAGCTGGCACGTGTATTTTCCTTTGTTTTCTAGTAGAATGGGATGTTAAGTTGACAATTCTCTCTCTCTCTCTCTCTCTCTCTCTCTCTCTCTCTCTCTCTCTCTCTCTCTCTCTCTCTCTCTCTCTTTCATACACACACACACACACAATGTTGCTGCTGTTTTTTTTTTTTTTCTTGTGATACCTTTCTTTTGGGGAATAGGGCAACCACAGAATGACCTGGCCAATGTTTCCTCCAAGCCTTTGAGAAATATTTTGTAGAATTGCTTTGAAACCCAGTTTGAACACTCCATAGATTTAACCAGTGGTGCCATCTTTCTGGATCTTTCTTTGTTGGAGTTCTTTTTTCCTTACAAACTAACTCTAGTTTTATATGTTTGGATTTTCCATGTATTGTCAGTTTTATTTTCCCACTTCATCTAGGTAATATGATTTGTTGGCATACAACTGCTCACATTCCCTATAGATTTCAGTAAAACTTGAAAGACTTCTGCTTACTATATTTCAGTTCAGTTTAGTCTCTTAGCCATTCATGTTTGCTCTTCCTTTTGATTGACTAGTCTATCTGATGACTTCTTAGTTTTCTTATCTTTTCTTTTCTTTTTTTTTTAATAAGGTAATTTATTTTAAACTTTTATTTTACAAAGAAAATACTTTCTACATTACTCAACTTGATTTACATAAAGGCAGCCGGCTTTTAAAATCTGAAAATACTGTATTCAAACAAGACACTGAGCCTTCCCCATTTAGAAACTACATGCATTTCTGTACTTAATGTAAGACTGGGCAAATTATAACACTTGAGTTTGGACTACATGGGGAAATGAGGAACCCATACAGTCATATCTTAAATTTGTAAATCATTTTCTCATGCATAGGGCACATTTGTGGCCACTTGCATATTTTTCTAATCACTACAGTCCTGGAAATTCAAATGAAACAAGTATTGTGCTTTGCATTTTTGAGAGAATAACTTAAGGTTCCAGGGTTATGCTTATGTTTTTGATAGCTTCTTTATTTTATTTTAAAATGCATGTTAATGAAAATATAATTACATCACTTCTTTCTTTCCCTTCCCTCCTCCAACCCCTCCTGCTTTCAAATTGAAAAGCCTTTTTATTGGTTGCTACACACACATACACACACACACACACACACACACACACATATACACACACACACACATACACTTTATTTTTTTAATATTTTTTATTACATATTTTCCTCAATTAAATTTCCAATGCTATCCCAAAAGTCCCCCATACCGCCCCCCAATTCCCTACCCACCCATTCCCATTCTTTTGGCCCTGGCATTCCCCTATATTAGGGCATATAAAGTTTGCAAGTCCAATGGGCCTCTCTTTCCAGTGATGGCCGAATAGGCCATCTTTCGATACATATGCAGCTAGAGACAAGAGCTCCGGGGTACTGGTTAGTTCATCATGTTGTTCCAACTATAGGATTGCAGATCCCTTTAGCTCCTTGGGTACTTTCTCTAGCTTCTCCATTGGGAGCCCTGTGATACATCCAATAGCTGACTGTGAGCATCCACTCCTGTGTTTGCTAGGCCCCGGCATAGTCTCACAAGAGACAGCTATATTTGGATCCTTTCAGCAAAATCTTGCTAGTGTATGCAATGGTGTCAGCATTTGGAAGCTGATTATGGGATGGATCCCTGGATATGGCAGTCTCTAGATGGTCCATCCTTTCATCACAGCTCGAAACTTTGTCTCTGTAACTCCTTCCATGGGTGTTTTGTTCCCAATTCTAAGAAGGGGCATATTATCCACACTTTGGTCTTCATTCTTCTTGAGTTTCATGCGTTTAGCAAATTGTATCTTATATCTTGGGTATCCTAAGTTTTGGGCTAATATCCACTTGTCAGTGAATACATATTGTGTGAGTTCCTTTGTGATTGTGTTACTTCACTCAAGATGATGCCCTCCAGGTCCATCCATTTGGCTAGGAATATCATAAATTCATTCTTTTTAATAGCTGAGTAGTACTCCATTGTGTAAATGTACCATAATTTCTGTATCCATTCCTCTGTTGAGGGGCATCTGGGTTTTTTCCAGCTTCTGGCTATTATAAATAGGGCTGCTATGAACATAGTGGAGCATGTGTCCTTCTTACCGGTTGGGACATCTTCTGGATATATGCCCAGGAGAGGTATTGCTGGATCCTCTGGTAGTATTATGTCCAGTTTTCTGAGGAAGGGCCAGACTGATTTCCAGAGTGGTTGTACAAGCTTGCAATCCCACCAACAATGGAGGAGTGTTCCTCTTTCTCCACATCCTCGCCAGCATCTGCTGTCACCTGAATTTTTGATCTTAGCCATACTGACTGGTGTGAGGTGGAATCTCAGGGTTGTTTTGATTTGCATTTCCCTGATGATTAAGGATGTTGAACATTTTTTCAGGTGCTTCTCTGCCATTCGGTATTCCCCAGGTGAGAATTCTTTGTTCAGTTCTGAGCCCCATTTTTTAATGGGGTTATTTGACTTTCTGGAGTCCACCTTCTTGAGTTCTTTATATATATTGGATATTAGTCCCTTATCTGATTTAGGATACTTAAAGATCCTTTCCCAATCTGTTGGTGGTTTTTTTGTCTTATTGATGGTGTCTTTTGCCTTGCAGAAACTTTGCAGTTTCATGAGTTCCCACTTGTCAATTCTCAATCTTACAGCACAAGCCATTGCTGTTCTATTCAAGAATATTTCCCCTGTGCCCATATCTTCAAGGCTTTTCCCCACTTTCTCCTCTATAAATTTCAGTGTCTCTGGTCTTATGTGAAGTTCCTTGATCCACTTAGACTTGACCTTAGTACAAGGAGATAGGAATGGATCGATTCACATTCTTCTACATGTTAACAACCAGTTGTGCCAGCACCATTTGTTGAAAATGCTGTCTTTCTTCCACTGGATGTTTTTGGCTCCCTTGTCGAAGATCAAGTGACCGTAGGTGTGTGGGTTCATTTCTGGGTCTTCAATTCTATTCCATTGGTCTATTTGTCTGTCACTATACCAGTACCACGCAGTTTTTATCACAATTGCTCTGTAGTAAAGCTTTAGGTCCGGCATGGTGATTCCACCAGAGGTACTTTTATCCTTGAGAAGAGTTTTTGCTATCCTAGGTTTTTTGTTATTCCAGATGAATTTGCAGATTGCACTTTCTAATTCGTTGAAGAATTGATTTGGAATTTTGATGGGGATTGCATTGAATCTGTAGATTGCATGGGAGATCTTTCCATCTTCTGAGATCTTCTATAATTTCTTTCTTCAGAGACTTGAAGTTTTTATTATACAGATTATACAGATCTTTCACTTCCTTAGTTAGAGTCACGCCAAGATATTTTATATTATTTGTGACTATTGAGAAGGGTGTTGTTTCCCTAATTCCTTTCTCAGCCTGTTTATTCTTTGTGTAGAGAAAGGCCATTGATTTGTTTGAGTTAATTTTATATCCAGCTACTTCACCGAAGCTGTTTATCAGGTTAAGGAGTTCTCTGGTGGAATTTTTAGGGTCACTTATATATACTATCATATCATCTGCAAAAAGTGATATTTTGACTTCATCTTTTCCAGTTTGTATCCCTTTGATCTCCTTTTGTTGTGGAATTGCTCTGGCTAGGACTTCAAGTACAATGTTGAATAGGTATGGAGAAAGTGGACAGCCTTGTCTAGTCCCTGATTTTAGAGGGATTGCTTCAAGATTCTCACCATTTACTTTGATGTTGGCTACTGGTTTGCTGTAGATTGCTTTTATCATATTTAGATATGGGCCTTGAATTCCTGATCTTTCCAAGACTTTTATCATGAATGGGTGTTGGATCTTGTCAAATGCTTTTTCCACATCTAACGAGATGACCATGTGGTTTTTGTCTTTGAGTTTGTTTATATACTGGATTACATTGATGGATTTCCGTATATTGAACCATCCCTGCATCCCTGGGATGAAACCTACTTGGTCAGGATGGATGATTGTTTTGATGTGTTCTTGGATTCTGTTAGCAAGAACTTTATTGAGGATTTTTGCATCAATATTCAAAAGGGATATTGGTCTGAAGTTTTCTATCTTTGTTGGGTCTTTTTGTGGTTTAGGTATCAGAGTAATTGTGGCTTCATAGAATGAGTTGGGTAGAGTACCTTCTGTTTCTACTTTGTGGAATAGTTTGTGAAGAACTGGGATTAGATCTTCTTTGAAGGTCTGATAGAACTCTGCACTAAACCCATCTGGTCCTGGGCTTTTTTTGGTTGGGAGACTATTAATGACTGCTTCTATTTCTTTGGGGGATATAGGGCTGTTTAGATCATTAACCTGATCTTGATTCAACTTTGGTACCTGGTATCTGTCTAGGAACTTCTCCATTTCATCCAGGTTCTCCAGTTTTGTTGAGTATAGCCTTTGGTAGAAGGATCTGATGGTGTTTTGGATGTCTTCAGGATCTGTTGTTATGTCTCCTTTTTCATTTCTGATTTTGTTAATTAGAATGCTTTCCCTGTGCCCTCTAGTGAGTCTGGCTAAGGGTTTATCTATCTTGTTATTTTTCTCAAAGAACCAGCTCCTTGATTGGTTGATTCTTTGAATAGTTCTTCTTGTTTCCACTTGGTTGATTTCGCTCCTGTGTTTGATTATTTCCTGCCATCTACTCCTCTTGGGTGAGTTTGCTTCTTTTTGTTCTAGTGCTTTTAGGTATGTTGTCAAGCTGCTGATGTGTGCTCTCTCTAGTTTCTTTTTGGAGGCACTCAGAGCTATGAGTTTTTCTCTTAGAAATGGTTTCATTGCATCCCATAAGTTTGGGTATGTTGTGGCTTCATTTTCATTGAACTCTAAAAAGTCCTTAATTTCTTTCTTTATTCCTTCCTTGACCAATGTATGATTGAGAAGAGTGTTGTTCAGTTTCCACGTGAATGTTGGCTTTCTATTATTTATTTTGTTATTGAAGATCAGCCTTAGTCCATGGTGATCTGATAGGATGCATGGGACAATTTCAATATTTTTGTATCTGTTGAGGCCTGTTTTGTGACCAATTATGTGGTCAATTTTGGAGAAGGTACCATGAGGTGCTGAGAAGAAGGTATATCCTTTTGTTTTAGGATAGAATGTTCTGTAGATATCTGCCAGATCCATTTGATTTATAACTTCTGTTAGTTTCACTGTGTCCCTGTTTAGTTTCTGTTTCCATGATCTGTCCATTGGTGAAAGTGGTGTGTTGAAGTCTCCCACTATTATTGTATGAGGTGCAATGTGTGCTTTGAGATTTTCTAAAGTTTCTTTAATGAATGTGGCTGCCTTTGTATTTGGAGCATAGATATTCAGGATTGATAGTTCCTCTTGGAGGATTTTAACTTTGATGAGTATGAAGTGCCCCTCCCTGTCTTTTTTTGATGATTTTGGGTTGGAAGTCAATCTTATCAGATATTAGAATGGCTACTCCAGCTTGTTTCTTCATACCATTTGCTTGGAAAATTGTTTTCCAGCCTTTCATTCTGAGGTAGTGTCTATATTTTTCTCTGAGATGAGTTTCCTGTAAGCAGCAAAATGTTGGGTCTTGTTTGTGTAGCCAGTTTGTTAGTCTATGTCTTTTTATCGGGGAGTTGAGTCCATTGATATTAAGAGATATTAAGGAAAAGTAATTGTTGTTTCCTGTTATTTTTGTTGTTAAATTTGGCATTCTGTTTTTTTGGCTGTTTTCTTTTAGGTTTGTTGAGGGATTACCTTCTTGTTGTTTCTAGGGCGTGGTTCCCGTCCTTGTATTGTTTTTTTTTTTTTTTCTGTTATTATCCTTTGAAGGGCTAGATTCGTGGAGAGATAATATGTGAATTTGGTTTTGTCGTGGAATACTTTGGTTTCTCCATCTATGTTAATTGAGAGTTTGGCTGGGTATAGTAGCCTGGGCTGGAATTTGTGTTCTTTTAGTGTCTGTATAACATCTGTCCAGGATCTTCTGGCTTTCATAGTCTCTGGTGAAAAATCTGGTGTAATTCTGATAGGCTTGCCTTTATATGTTACTTGGCCTTTTTCTCTTACTGCTTTTAGTATTCTATCTTTATTTAGTGCATTTGTTGTTCTGATTATTATGTGTCGGGAGGTATTTCTTTTCTGGTCCAGCCTATTTGGAGTTCTGTAGGCTTCTTGTATGTTCATGGGCATCTCTTTCTTTAGATTTGGGAAGTTTTCTTCTATAATTTTGTTGAAGATGTTTGCTGGTCCTTTGAGTTGAAAATCTTCATTCTCATCCACTCCTATTATCCGTAGGTTTGGTCTTCTCATTGTGTCCTGTATTTCCTGGATGTTTTGAGTTAGGATCTTTTTGCATTTTCCATTTTCCTTGATTGTTGTGCCCATGTTCTCTATGGAATCTTCTGCACCTGAGATTCTCTCTTCCATCTCTTGTATTCTGTTGCTGATGCTGGTATCTATGGTTCCAGATTTCTTTCCTAGGTTTTCTATCTCCAGTGTTGCCTCATTTTGGGTTTTCTTTATTGTGTGTACTTCCCTTCTTAGGTCTAGTATGGTTTTGTTCATTTCCATCATCTGTTTGGATGTGTTTTCCTGTTTTTCTTTAAGGAATTCTACCTGTTTGATTGTGTTATCCTGTTTTTCTTTAAGGACTTGTAACTCTTTAGCCATATTCTCCTGTAATTCTTTAAGTGAGTTATTAAAGTCCTTCTTGATGTCCTCTACCATCATCATGAGATATGCTTTTAAATCCAGGTCTAGCTTTTCAGGTGTGTTGGGGTGCCCTGGACTGGGCGAAGTGGGAGTGCTGGGTTCTGATGATGGTGGGTGGTCTTGGTTTCTGTTAGTAAGATTCTTACGTTTACCTCTCGCCATCTGGTAATTTCTGGAGTTGTTATAGTTGTCTCTGTTTAGAGATTGTTCTTCTGGTGATTCTGATTACAGTCTATCAGCAGACCTGGGAGACAGCCTCTCTCCTCTGAGTTTCAGTGGTTAGAGCACTCTCTGCTGACAAGCTCTCCTCTTAAAGGGAAGGTGTACAGATATCTGGTGTTTGGACCTCCTCCTGGCCGAAGAAGAAGGCCCAAAACAGGACCTTTCCCAGATGCTGTGTTGCTTTCGCAGGTCACAGAAGCTGTCAGCTTCTGTGGTGCACACTCTCACCTGTGCAGACTAATTTCCTAAGTTCGGTGGAGTCCTGGATCCAAGATGGTGCTCCCTGCTCCTGAGGCAGAGGGCTCCCATGCAGGTCAGACCACTGTCCTCCGGCTGGGAGGGTGCCAGATGTCTGTGGCCCAAAAAGGGTGCTGCCTCAGTGGGTCTGTGGCTCCCGCCTGCCCCAGAAGCTGTCTGCCTCTGTGGTGCTCACTCTCACCTGTGCAGACTAAGTTTCTAAGTTCGGTGGAGTCCCGGAGCCAAGATGGCGCTCCTGTGCAGGGCGGACCACTGTCCTCCGGCTGGGAAGGTGCCGGATGTCTGAGGCCCCAAAAGGGTGCTGCCTCAGCGGCTCTGTGGCTCCCGCCTGTCCCAGAAGCTGTCTGCCTCTGTGGTGCTCACTCTCACCTGTGCAGACTAAGTTCCTAAGTTCGGCAGCGTCCCGGAAACAAGATGGCGCTCCCGTGCAGGGAGGACCACTGTCCTCCTGCTGCCAGGCTGGTTTTCTACTTCCCTAACTAATGCAGTCTCAGGTCCTGCGTGCAATTGGATTGGAGCAGAAGCTGTGTTCCACTCACCAGAAGTCCCAAGATCCTGTGGCGGGTGTTGTGGGTAGCTGGCGAGTGTCAGCTGACCCTGTGCCCTAGCTACCCAGGTGTCGTTCAGACCGGAAGAGGCTTGTGGCTCTACTCAGGCCGGTTTTCTGCCTCCCCAACCAAAGCAGTCTCGGGTCCCGCGCGATTGGACTGGAGCAGAAGCTGTTCCACTCACCAGAAGTCTCAAAATCCTGTGGCGGGTGTCGTGGATAGCTGGTGGGTGTCAGCCGACCCTGAGCCCTAGCTACCCCAGTACGGGTCAGACCGGAAGAGGCTTGTGGCCCCACTCAGGCTGGTTTTCTGCTTCCCTAACTAATGCAGTCTCAGGTCCCGCGCGCAATTGGATTGGAGCAGAAGCTGTGTTCCACTCACCAGAAGTCCCAAGATCCTGCGGTGGGTGTTGTGGGTAGCTGGTGAGTGTCAGCCGACCCTGCGCCCTAGCTACCCCAGTGCTGGTCAGACCGGAAGAGGCTTGTTTCTTATCTTTTCAATGTTATTGCTCATAAGCTTTCTCTGTTGGGTGCTGGGGATTGGACCTCAAATCCTCAATATTGTGTGGCAAGTACTGCTGCTCATTCAGCAATCTTTACTTGTCACTATGATTGCTATTTTAAATTCATTTATGACTCAGAGTTCCAATTTTCTGATTTATGTCTATATATTAATCATTTGCTTGATATAATCTATGGGATAGCTATATGCAATACTCAATTTTGTGCTATATGGTTATTAAATTTGTGTGCTATAATTTACCTATCATATACAAACATGTGAGAAATAAAACAGATAAACTACATAATAATTAATTTGTAGAGTCTGTGCTTATGGTTCTTTTCTGTAGTTTGAATATCAGATTTAATAAAACATACATCTTTAGAAAGAAAGAGGGGAAGTGTGAAGGCTTAGATTTTTCTCTAAATCTACTTTATTTAGGGTTCTTAAATGCTTCAACCTCCCCTCTAACCCACTGACTAAAGCTAGGGAAGAAAGATAACTAATAGGACAAAGGAGTTATGTGGAATAACAATAATATGTTTTATATTGTAATATGCAAAGAATTGCTTCATCTTATTGGATACATATGTGGGAGCCTTATCAGTCTTAATTAAGGTAGGTTTCTCCATAGGAGTGGATTAAGGCATATACATATGTAATAAATAGGTCACCTTTCTAATTTCTTCCTCATATCCTGCTTCTCATCCTGTTCAGTGCCCTGCTGCTCAATATCTGGACAATCTCATGTCCAGCCAGGGTGCATAATTAGATACACTCTGTGAAAGTTACTCTTGACATTAATTTATACCCAACAGGTAATTTGCTGTCTCTAATCATGGTAATCTGTTTCATTGCAAAACAAGGTTTTTGACTTGTCCTGGTATTTTACATATTTTTTCTATATTTCAGAATACTTTTTCTGACTCCTTTTTGAAACATTTGCATAACTGTTCAATATTCATATTGTTCAAATCCAGGCCCTAAACTTGATTTACTTCTCATCTTGTATTTTTTTTCTTGAGAAATACAACTTTCAATAACTCAATATTTTCCTGGCATGGTGGCACGAGCCTTTAATCCCAGCAGCACTCAGGAGGCAGAGGCAGGCAGATTTCTGAGTTTGAGGCCAGCCTGGTCTACAAAGTGAGTTCCAGGACAGCCAGGGCTATACATAGAAACCCTGTCTCAAAAAACCAAAAAAAAAAAAAAAACCTCAATATTCATATTTTCTCTTGGATCTTCCTTTTTGGTGGAGGAGACACATATCTTTAAGTTCCTACTTAAAATGGAATGTGTATTTCTGGAATGCTTCACATTCAAGTTGAACTCACAATCCTTGAACCATAAAGCTAACCCAAAGCAACTCACATAGAATAGTTTCTTTCTATTTGCTTTGGATATTGCCATTCTCATACCCTAAATATCTCCTCAATATGAGTCACTTCCTTTCACCCTTTAAATTACTTAATCTCTATACATTCCTTCATGACTCTAATCACAATTGTATGTGATTGTTAAGTTCTAATTGTCAACATAACACAATCTATAATCACTAAGAAAAGAAGTTTGAAGATATCACCTAGATTGTATTGGTATTAGGTAAGTATGTTTGTTGGAGATTATCTTGAATAAAGAGAACACCTGCAGACTGTGGATCACAACATTCCACAGGCAATGGATTCTGGATTATATAACAAAGAAGGCAAGCTGAGTACTCTCTTCTGTGTATTACTCACTGTTTTTGACCATATATATAATGTAACTAGCACCTTCAAATTCCTGCAGTGATGGTCTATAACCTGCAATTGTGAGTCAGCTAGAAATCCTTTCTCACTTAAATTGTATTGGCCAACATTTTCAATTACAGAAACACAAATGAAACTAAGATGCTATATTATAATTAAATTTAAAAGTAATAACTTACTGTTCTTTTTCCCAGTTAGAATATCAGTTTTGTGAGAACTATACCTTTTCTGATTCTATTCTGTTTTATATGTTTTAATCCAGTACTATATATATATATATATATATATATATATATATATAGCAGTACATCTGTTAAAATTATTTGATATTTGTTTTAAATAATACCTCCTATGTTATTCATTGGCTCCCTTGACCTGTCTGATACTTCTATGTTTTTATGTCTTGTTTCAGATATTAATACCACTCATCAGGGAAGCCTTTCTGGATGTCTCCAGATTCCATTCTCTGTGTTTCTTCTCATTTCTATTTTACAGAACATATTAAACTGTAAATTTAGTTCTGTGTAGGTTTCTATATACCTGTCATTGAAACCATTGAGAATATGGACTTTGTCATCAAGCTTGGATTTCCCTTCTCAGGAGTAAGGATAAAATGTCTGTTTGCTAAATGGACTCATGGGTTAGGAAGTTGATATGAAATTAGGCTCAAGGAAGTTAGATGGATCCTGAATATTAGAATCTAGCATTTTTCATGTCTTTCCATATCATTCTTTTTCTTGTCCCAGACAATGAGATCCTAAGTAATTTTCAAGTCCCTTGGCTCACTTTTTTCTAATATCTTCTTCAATAAGCAGTAATAATAAAACTACTAGATTCAAGTTTCACCTATTACTTATTTCACCTTTTTCTCACTTTGGGTAGAAATTCTAATACTATTTTTGGGCCTAAAATTGGGATGAAAAAAGAGATGAGTAAAAAATAGTCTTGTAAAATTTGCCAATGGCATAGCAAGTCTAGCATAATTGAGAACAGCCTGAGTTTTTAATGTGCTTCAAATCTCCATGAATCAGAAGGCATTTGCACTTGCATGAGGGAAAATGTCAGGGAATGATTTTGAAAGGCCCCATTTGAGGGTAAAATGTTTCTGCATCTGAAATCCATTTGACTGAGCAAACCACAGTAGTCATAAAGGCTAAGAGGTGTTCATTTCCATAATTTCATCAATTTTGTAAGAAGGAATAGGAAAATCCAAGCATATAAATTTGGATATGCATAGCTCAGTAGGAATAATATATTTTAAATAATAGTTCCAACTGGCCAGAGAGAGAGAGAATTGACAACAGAAATTGCATAAAACCCTATCAAGTCTACTGTCTGGATAAGTCTAGTATCTTTGGAATTAAGGCAACTAGATGGTATCTCAAATATTAAGGTAAACCCCTACTTCTGTATCATTAAGAGTAATAAAACACCCAGTTGAAACTCTGATTTTTTTCTAGAAAACCTTATTGAACATCTTTCATATAAACGGTAGTTTTCTAGAAATTCAGTAAACAAAGTTATAGAAAAATCTCTGCTTCCTTGAATTGACTTTAAAGAGAAAATTATTGGCAACAAAACGTAATGAGACAGCGAGTATTTGGTATTTATAAGCAGATAAAAATAAAACAGGCAAGTATGAAACAAATTTTTTTCAAGGGATTTTAAATAAAATGCCTGGAAAATTATTTCTATGACATAGTTTGAGCAAAAACCCTCAAAGCTATAAGTTTCTAAATTACATCTTATAAAATAATACATATTCCACATATTACACACTGGAATACATGCTTCATCTGGAAGTGTATTCAAGCTCTCAGAATCTTAGAAGACTTGCAAAGAATTATTATAATCTGAAAGAGCCTAAGAAAACATAACAAACGCAGTACTGTAAGCTAGACTGTAGTATAGAATGGGAAATGAGAGGGCTCAATAAGTAAGCCAGTAACAACTAAATAATCTGCAAGTCATCTGTACATTTCCTCAATATTGATGCTCTAGTTTTATCATAATATCAGTTTTATAATAAATTGATACCATATTTAGCCTTAATACTATCTTCATAAGTCTAAAATTGTCTCACAACAGAAAGCAAAACTTGGTGCATAGTGGAAGATGATTCTTCAAGGCAGAAAAGAACATATGTAAAAGTTTCCATGGCATGGATGGACTCCAGGGGATGGTGGTGGACAGGCAATGGTGGTTATTATAACAGGGCATGGTATGTAGATATTGTCAGACCACTATGAAGACTTCACTCTTAGTAGTAAGGAATTTAGAACTTTGTAGGAAAGAAAAGAAATAATAAATACGAAAACTTTGGCATATTCATATTTGCTGCTTTGGGAATGGCACACAGACAGGGGAGAAATGATTGGAGGTTGGACCAGTAGAGACAAGTTATATCTTATCAATCCTGTGAAACCAGAAGAAAATTAAACATTCTTATTATACAGGAAATATGTCATCTATCTCTTTTCTATTTGGCTTAGTAGTTCTAAGTTAATCTATCATAACTGTAACTCATCTTTTGTTTTCTTTTGATTCTGTATCATAGGATGAGAATGTATGTAGGGAGCACTCGGGTTTTTCTTCTAAGTAATTATAACCCCCAAAACAATGGCACTAATTTTCCTCTTGTATATGAAAAATTAATATGATCAATTCATTGATTTGTAAGATATTGAGGACTAGCTGTGTTTCACATCAGAGTTTCATTTTAGAGTTTTTTGGGAAATTAGGAACATTCCCAAAGGAAAGAATAACTAATTGTCTATTTGATCAGAAAAAAAAAAGGACATTTAAATGCAAACGTTTCTTATCCTGTTTCAAATTATCACTCTGTATTTACTCAAGGATATTCATGGAGAATTCTGCATTTAGAATTATCAGTAACACCCTCAGGATCTGCCACAACATTGAATGAGAAGGATTTCCTCTTCCCCAAGGTCTTAGTAATGGCAAATGGGGAGTTACTAGGACACAGACATTCCTTTTTAGATGGGGATCATTTTGTAGATGCAAACTTCAGTGGGAACTCTCTGTGATGTTTTGTAAATGCTCCACCCAGGGAGCAGCACTGTTAGAAGGTGTGGTCCTGTTTGAGAAGGTGTGGTCTTGTTGGAGTAGGTGTATCACTGTGGGTGTGGGCTTTAAGACCCTCCTCCTAACTGCCTAGAAGCCAATCTTCTCCTAGTAGCCTTCAGATAAAGATGTAGAACTGTCAGCACTGCCTATACCATACCTGTCTGGATGCTGCCATGTTCCTACTTTAATGGTAATGGACTGAACCTCTGAACCAGCCCCAATTAAATGTTGTCACTCTAAGTGTTGCCTTGGTCATTGTGTTTGTTCACAGCAGTAAAACCTAATTAAGACAGACTGTACTAGGAGTTACTAGGACAAGGACATTCCTGTTTTGTGGGGACTCTTTCATAGATGCAAACTTCCCTAAGAACTCTCATTTGATCCAGCTCAGATTTATCAGCTCTGATCATGGCCTGATGCCTCCTGCCTTAACTGTCTTATTTTCTCTCTTCTCTATTTACTCTACCCTGCCATCACATATTTCTTTAACTTTGAAGACTTCTCTGTTTAATCCTGCCTCTTTCCTCCCTTGTCTTTTGCAAGATCACTTCATGGATAGGCTACTTGTATCTCTCAGTCTGGGCCAGTGTCTGCTGTCTGGAAAAATCTCACGTGTTCATCATTCTTTTAAAACCAATCTTGTCTCATCTCCATAGCTATTTTTGTCACTGTGTGGAGCATGGTATATAATTTACATAGTCATGTAGCTATTTTTATTTAAGGAAGGCCTTAGGTCCTATCTGCAATTTTGGCACATGATTCTTCCTAATAAGGCAGCTCCATTAGGTAACACAGACCCCACCTTGAGCCCTTTCCACATTCCTCTCTTGTGGAAACTACACTATTGCTTCGGCATGTCCAGATGATTGTAGTCTGATTGTAGACTGAACTCTCCACTGGCTATGTTAACTTGCTTGAGAAAACAGATGTAACATTAAAGAAATTGTGTGGTATGGTGACAAACCAATCACTGTCTAATTAATTGAAAGGTGAAAACAGAAATATTACATTGAATCCATCTAGGATATTTTAAAAAAATGCATGATAAAGCAGCCAGACAACAAATATTTTGGGCTTTCTGGGACAAAAGCAGTTTTTGCCCTGCTTCCTTTTCATTACATTTTCCAATGCTTTTAAGATATAAAACACATTGTTAAGTTGAAAAAAAAATCCATGTAGTTTGACAGTCTATGTTCCAATGCAAGGCTTCTTTATGACCATGCTATACTTTGGATAAAGCCAAGAACAAATGTCCTCTCCTTATTTCATACAAACTCATGGCCCCATGTGTACTATACCACAACTGAGTACCATCCAGTTTGTTGTATATGGGTCTACTTCTTAAGTTTCCACTATCTAACTAGTTCCAAAATATATCTATAGACAACTGCAAAGAGAAACCTGAGTAATAAATCAGAAAAAAAATCATACATCATACTATTTCATCCAACTTATACCTAGCCTGAGATCTGTTCCAAATATTTCCTATAGTGGGTTTCAATTCCAAATCAACTTCTTCTTTCTTATTCATTTTGGCTTTCTCTTCCCTATTTTTGTTGTTGTTATTGTTATTGTTTTTTTTTTCAAGACATGGTTTCTCTGTGTAGCCCTGGCTGTCCTGAAACTCACTTTGTAGACCAGGCTGGCCTCAAACTCAGAAATCTGCCTGTCTCTGACTCCCAAGTGCTGGGCACCACCACCACCTGGCCTAACTATTTTTTTAAAATAAAGTCAGTTTAAATATTTTTTGTATGTGAGAAAAAAACACTTTATAAAAGATGAAGAATTTTCAATGGTAACTAGATTATGGTAGAACAAATGAGTAGACCCAAAAATCATATTCCTCTGAGCTTTAATTCAAACCATGTCTCCTAAGCAGCTTTACAAATTTTCTTCCATTGGTGCTCAGGTTTTTTTTTTAATCTCCTTTTAGGAATTATTATTCTTACCTTTCAAATACTCTATCAAGGCTATGTAAACCAATGCATAAAACGCTTATGATATGATGTGATGTGATAGGATATTTCCAAACTCCACTGAATGGCCTCTAAAACTGTGTCCTTCCAAAATGACAACTATAACATATGGATAGTATTTTCATAGACAAAGTTAAACATCCATGGGATGAGACTGAATGATTTGAAATTCACCCAAACCTTATTTTTGTTATATACTTTAAACAAGTTCTATGGATCCCATCATGCTGTATTTAGAGCAAAATGATTTTTCAGCTGCTTGCTCTTGGAACAGAAGTAGACCTATTCTTACAGCTATATCTTCAGTTATTTTCATTAAATATGACTAGAAAAGACACAAGTATGTTCCAAGCACTTGAGTAAGCATGAATATCATGTTATTACCAGGATCACTCAACATTGAAAACCAGTGTTGAGTTTTGTCCTTTGTACAATTCTACTGGATTCATTTCTCCCTATTCTGGAAAAGATAAAGTCTTCCATTTAATGCTTCTAAATACTTTGCAGATACACCTTAAGTGTGTGCAGAAGTAGCTGATCTTCATAAATCTGGAGACCTTCTTGGAGAATGGAGATTGTTTAGTATACTACACTAATAAAGGGCAGACAAACAGCACATGAAACATAGAAATACTTGCAGCAGGAAAGAGATTTTTTTTTAGATATAGTGAAGCTTAACATATTTAATTCTATGGAGGTGGGTGCTTAGTTCAATAAACACATACTGACAAATAGACTGATTTGGGTAATATTTATCTGGAAATTTTTCTCACCCACTAGACTCTAAGCTTTGGGTATTAAATACATGATTCTGTGTTTCTTTGTTTCTCTTTGTTGTTTCCTGTCTTTACAAGTGGAAGGACCAGTGATCTCACATAGAGGGCCTGCTTTCTGGTTAGTCAAGTTTCATCATTTCTACAAGAATCCAAATAAGAATGGTGACTTCCGCTCCTGTCTGGAGATATCATAAAACACAGTCCAAAAGATACAGAATAAGAAGCCTAGAAACATCCAAGTTATATGAAGAATGGACTTCTGTAAATTAGTCAAAGGTGAATCATGAATTAGTCTTCTTTTCTCCTAGACTCACATTTCCAGATGACACCAATTTACTACAATACACTTAACAAACAAGAAATTTTTTCTGTGTTAATTACAAACCCACAAATTGAGGAATGACCACTCTTCATTTAAATTACCCACAGCACATGGTAAAGTTAAAGTATTTTCAGCTGATGCCAAAATTAAGTAATGTTTTATAATTTCTTAGAACATTCTGGATCACTGAAGTTTTGATGCATGATGAGCAGGGAACATGGTAATTAGATTTGCTTCTGTTATATTCTTTTTCAAATTTTCAACAGGGATTTGGTGCAGATCAAGACATTACAGAGAAGACAATAAATGTTAGTAACTATGGATTTTTTACTTTTCTCAAATTCTTCCCTGGAGAGAAGTGTTCAGTTGTTTACAGTCTCTAAAGGTCATGGTCACCTTCCATGCCAAAAATCAAGATGAATATTCCCAAAGTAATCAAAAATGTTATGATCAGTTAAAACTAGATACACATTTTTATTTAAGGTATTTCTCTCAATATATCAGTATTTTATGAAACTTAGGTATGAGGGAACAGTTATTATATGACACTTTTAAGTGGAGAATACAAAAGTTTCACAGTGATATATATGTAGGAATTACATGGGATGCATATTGCCATGAAGTTAAGTGAGAAAATGTGATCAGCTTTTGTTTCTTGGAGACACTATTGTAGACTCGACACAGCTACATGGTCGTGTATTTGTAGACATTTGCTGACCCATAAGACATAGTTACGTTATTCATTTGACATTAAGAACTTTTCTAAGTATTATTTCTTTTCTAATCTTTGCAAATAATTTTTAATTTATATCATTAGACCATGATATTAGAAAGTAAATCTTAAAATACTGAAATTTGGACACCGTATTCTATCTTTTTTCACAGTTGGCTTCTTACTGTTGTCAGAGGTTATTTGTGCTTTAGAGTGGAGGAACCCTGTGAGAATGGCATGTTTTGGCGATATTAATATTAAACATCTACTATTCTGGTATAGCTGTCTTTTTATAGAATTTTGGTGAGCAGATGAGCTTCTTTTGCCCCTATGTTACCCTGTGAACAAGCTTACGGGTTTGTTATCTATGTAGCTGTCATATAATAGACATTCCAGAAAGATACCAATCCTGTCCTGACACTTCTCATCTGTAATATATCATATTAAATTGATAACTAGGCATTGTCTTTGACAGTTGGAGAAAAACAAGGTCAAAAGCCACACACACACACACACACACACAAAAAAAAACCTCTTACATGTCCAAAGTTGATACTCATGACTTATCTTGATAAAAATTCAAATATAAAATCCCAAGTCCAATGGGTTGTTTTTCAACTTCTTCAAAATCTGAACAAATTGAGAGTAATTTTAAAAATCTAACGCCAGTTGAAAAGAAGAGAGTAAAAAGGAAAGGAAGACAAAAATGGAAGGGAAAGAAGAAAGGGGAAGAGAAAGGAAAGGGTGGAAGAGAAAAGCAGAAAGGGAAAACACATAAAGAAAGGGGAGAAGAGAGGGGGAGAGAGGGAAGGAGAGGCAAGGAGAGAAGGCACAAGAGGGAGAGAGAGAGAGGAGGGGAGAGAATGAAAAGGGGGAGAAGAGAAGGTGGGTATAGTAGAGGAAAGCAAATGATGAATGAATTTGACTAGTATTACCTGTCTGAAACTATCATGAGATTTCATAGATTTATGCAACCATTCTTACTTAAATCAGCAGTAATCAGTTTTAAGCAGCTATTATTGGCTTCACCTTTCACTGCTACTAGAAGCTCCATGTTCAGCCTTAGCAAGATCTGCTAGATGCAGCTGTAAATTGATCATGATATCCTTGCTCTTCTTTGTACCTCACATGACTCAACCACATGCATGACTTTGTCTCAGCCATGGTTGTCCATCACTATGAGATTACATTATGTCTAATATTTCCTCCTTCCTGATTGTGCTGGATTACCACTACATAGATGCTTGTTGATTTCTGAGTGACTATAATCTAATAGAATTTAACCATTACACTAACCACCAAAACACTCTCAGATAGAACTTCACCTAGTCATTAGATGGACAGCCTCTACACAGCCAACTCTGTTGGTAGATTTAAATTTAGATCCCATATTTAAGAAATATGTTTCTACTTCATTTGTTTATTAATTTCTTTATGTTTTTAGAATAACATTATTTATTTTAGACTAGAAGTTGAAGGGAATGTGTTGCTGAATAAGCAGATGCTGCTTGATGAGAAGATGGGTGTCACTGTCTGAGGGGAACATGGTGAGATCCATCAGTCTTTGCTAATTAAGGGGCAGTTCTTGGTTGTGATGGCTCTAGTTCTGTACTGAGTTGTCTGGGTTTGACATCTGGTTGCAAACAGTGGGACTGGACATTTTTTCCATGTGAGTATGGCCCTTATGTGTCTACTGAAGTCTATGGTACTGTAGTTCCTGGGAAGAAGCAGAAATTAACCTTTACACTGGGTATTTAGGACTTATTGTAGGAGAGAGGCAAGGTTATATTCCACAGAGAATTTACAAGAGTAAAAATATCATTTGAAAGTGATTAGCAGAGGTCTTAGATCATTATAAATATCACCATTTTATTAATTATATTTATTTTATGAGAGTATTATTTTTTGGACCAGTGCAGTTAAATGTGATAATTCAGGAGAAGATAAAATGATAGATAAACCTCTTAATAAGTGAACTTGGAGAGAATCCTAAATAGGTCCAGGTTAATGGTCAATAGTTTAGGTAGTTTGGGATGTGACACACTTGTTCCTCCACTTCAACTTCCTGTTGAAAGACAGCCCAGGTTTTCCTGGCAGATTTATAAAAATAATGCATATGTTTTGCAAGGCCATCTCATTCAGTATAAAGATTAAAATGACTTTTAGTGTAAGCTGCATCTAAATATAGTTCAGGCTGCAGTGAAGTTCAGATCTCAGCTTCACAACTCTCCTGGGTCTGTAAGATGCTCTGTCTCCAGGTTTCCATAAAGTCCAGTAAAACAGTCTAATGACCATAATTTTGTAAAAGACTGGTTTGGTACTCGGATGTCTCAGAATTTTATTATGATTACTATTTAAAGAATTATACTAAATGTTAACAACAATAAAAGTGGTAATAGCCTTGGAATCATTTGTATTTTTTTATAAAATTGAGACATATGTGATTGATATATACCATTCAATTCACTCAACCAACCTACATTCATCCAATAATTACTGTCATCAGCATTATATAAGATAGACATAATTTATTGTACCAAGGAGGTACATCAGATAAATTTATCACACATCAGATAAATAATAAGAGGAATTATCATGTACAAATATAGGTGGAAATATTTTTGTGGTATGCCATTTAATGGAAAATGCTGAAAAAAATAAGACAGTGAAAAACAGAAGACTGCTGTGATACTGAAGAGGTTGGGGCAGAGTGTTTGAGATGGTAGCTTGAGTAATGACTTAGGGGAATTTGGGTTATGAACAATGCAGATAGTCTGCTCTGTCACCTCTACATGCCTAGTGTCTGACAAAGTTTGTAAGAGGTGGGACTCACAGAAGATAATGGAATAAAGTCTTCCATATGGATGGGATGTCAGCAAGAAAAATGAAGCTTGTTTTATTTAGTGGAAGCAGAATATGAGCAGAAGAAAGGTAGAATCTGAATATAGAATGGGAATATCAACTTGCTGCTATATTAAGACACTAGAAGGAATGGATAGAGCATTCAAATCCAACCTGCCTGGTTCTGATGCTGGGATCTTAGTCACTGAGCTGTGCTACCTCCTACACATACTTCCATTTTTATATCCTTGTAAATAAATGGAATGGAAACATCTCACATGGATAAGATTTCTCCTTTCAGGTATTCACTACACTTTCAACTTCCTCATTCAGCTCTCAATCACTTTTAATGATTGTTTTTCAACTTGGCCCATGCATTTGTGGGCTTATATACTTTGTTTCATCTTGGAGTAGAACAAACTTTTCTTTCTATAGTTGAAGTAAAATGCATAATCTATTTATAAATATGAAGGAAAAGGGTCATCATTCTTCACCAAGGCTAACAATTATTGAGAATCACAGACTTCTGGTCAATTATATTTGTATATATTTTATTCACTTATCAGGTAATAGATAATAACCTGTAGCAAAATAAAATGTGTTGTGAAGTTGACTCTTTAAAATCTCTAATCTCTTCAGCTATTTTATACCTTTGCCACTACATTCGTTCCTCTTTTTCTTCCTAAGTTCTGTGTTGATGTCACATGCCACAGGCTCACTTCTCTCCACACCTTCCTGGGGAATATCAGTCCATACATAGGCTTCTATATATCTTGTGAATATTTAGTTCTCAAATGTTGATATTACAATTCTGCTTGAGACTTATATATCTGTTAATATTAATTTTAAATAATGTGTTCATTGGATTAATTTACATCTCTCAGGTTAAATAATAACACTAAATGGCATGCCTAAAACCTCTAGATATTTTTTCTCACAATTTCTATATTCATGAATCTCATCTCAAATATCAGGTGCCACACCTTATTACATTGCTCAAGATTTGACAACTTCTTCCCTTGTTCATCATCTCTAAATCGACAGCAAATCATCTTCCCTGTAATTAATCTTTAACAGCTGAAAATCATACTCGAAAAACAATACATTTCAAAATGTGCCTGGTGAGACCTTAATAGATGTCAGTATTGTCTTTCATCTGTACAGCTGAAATCAATGCCATAGTACTTTTTTGGCCACCCCCTCCCCCGCCCCCTGTCTTCTACTACTGTCCATTACTGTCATTTTTTTTTCAGCGACCAGAACCACAAATTTAAAATATATATGAAAAACAACTGTCCCTAAAAGAAAAAGCCATGTGAGAGAGTGGAATTCCCAATTTGCTAGTGAGCATTGCAAATAGTGTGGCCATTTTGGAAAATCATTCAGAAGTTTCCTCTACAATTTCAGTACACACAACATGTGATATAGTAATCCTACTTCTAGGTATTTAATACAGGGAAATGAAAGTCTGAATTCATGGAAAAATATATATCAGTATCTATCAGTCTTCCTTACAGTTGGAAGAATCGAACTGGGGAAATCAAGAGTAGCTATTCTCTAGATTGTGATCCCACATGGATAAAGGCTGATCTTAGTAATAAAAATAAACAAAATATGGACACACTCAGAGATATGGATGGAGATCTAGTACATTACACTAAATGAAAGAAGCAAGGCTCATTGGCAATGTCCCCAGTGATTGCTTATATATCTTTCTTTACAATTCAAAGGACCATGGGACTGCTGACAACTGAAGCTACTATATATGAGGATTGTAGTAATGAACTTATAAATGTATATAGAATTAGCATAATGTCACTTTTATAATGGCAAATTGGTATTTAAACTATTTTTACCAAATATTTATGAAAGTAAAAATCTCTATGTTCAATCCCCCATTTAAAACCTTACTGTGAATTCTCATTGAAATTAGACAAACTGCAGTCATATGTTCTTAACATGCTGTCTGCTCATTTTTGGCCTGATCCTTTTAGTCTAATAAATTTCAAATTTCTGATATTGGGACAATGAATTTTGTTGACTCTGTTGGAAAAGACCATTTCTAGATCTTCCAGTGGTTTCAAACTTGATGAATTCAGCTTCCTTGCTTAAATGTCTGGACTCCTTTTAACAATATATTATCCTTTTCTCTTCTTTTATTGCATTTAACACAAGCTGATATGGTTTTCTAAGTGAGGGTCTTAGAATACACATTAAATATGATGATAATTAAGGAACTGCTGATAATATCAGAATACCTGCAAGATAACAGTCAAGTTGGCATGCATTTTCCTGCCCGGCTGTCATGGAGTCAAACAAAGCGTGGAACCATCCATACTTACTGAATAAAATTAGAATGTTTTTAAAAAGAGAGTTACATGATAAGTTACATAACTCATCTGACAGAATAGTTGCTAAAATGCTCAGTCATTCAACATTGGTGAAGTACCTATACTCTTGTACGACTTTTAGGAAAAAAAAAATAAAAGAGTAAAATAGTTTATAGATTTGTTCACATCAATAAGAAATTAGGCTTAATTTTTTGACTGTATAGAAAGTTCAGTAGGTATGAATGCTATAATGTCTAATCTTGGTTATCAACTTGAATACATTTGGAATCAACCTAAACCTAAGCAGCTGCCCACATGTGTGAGAGTTTTTTGCATAGATCGTTTGATGTGAGAAGACCACCTCATATAAGAGTCACACATTCTGATGGCAGTCTACATAAAAGGACATGGATGACAATAGCTTTTTCTTTTTGCCTGATTTGCCCTTCCCCTTACTCATTGGCAAATTTATCTATCCTATAATGAGGCATTTCTTTGCTGGTATCCTTCTTGGAGATTCCAGTGTACACTGAAGACCAACTGAAACAGTCTCACGAACTAAGCAACTGCTGAATTCTGGTTTTTTTTTTTTCCTTTAAAGAGTAGCAAGACCTCTAGCCTGTAAGCCACTATAATAAATATACTTTAATATACATATATTGCTGGCTAGTTTTATGTCATCTTTAGATACGCTTGAGTTATTGGATAAAAGTTATAAGCTAAATAGAGAAAATACCTCCAGATAATCTGGCTGTAAGGCATTTTCTTAGTGATAGATGGCAAGGGAGTGGGGGAAGGGGACAGTTCATTGTGTATGATTCCATTCCTAGATTTGTAAGCCCTACACCACAGGAAGCTGAACAAGCCATGTTGATGCAGCCCACCTCCACATCACCTTCGTATAAACTACTGCCTCCATGTTCCTGCCTTGAGAATTGCTGCCCTGACTTCCTTCAAAATAGAAACTTGATTTTGGTCATGGTGTTTCATTGCTGCAAAAGTAATCCTAACTCTCTCTCTCTCTCTCTCTCTCTCTCTCTCTCTCTCCCTCTCCCTCTCCCTCTCCCTCTCCCTCTCCCTCTCCCTCTCCCTCTCCCTCTCCCTCTCTCTCTCTCTCTCTCTCTCTCTCTCACACACACAAGTGCACATGTGCACACGCGCGCGTACACACACACAGAGTGTTAGTATATGAATTAAATATATTTATGTATACACACACACACACACACACACACACATATATATATATATATATATATATTCATTGCATGAGTTTTGTTCCTTTAGAAAACATTGAAAAGCATAGGTTAAAATCTCTAGCACTTGCATTAATAGACTATGTATGGACTACCAAAGAAAATTCCAGAAGCCAGTGTATACATTGACCATTCTTGGAACTAAAGGAAAGAGACCAGGTTTGCGATACATCAATAGTAGAATTTGTTGGAAAGGAATGAACTAAGTAGCAGATAAAAAGCAAGAAAGAACACTAGTATTAAACAAACTCTTGTTAAAAACACTCTGATTTTTTTTTAAGTTGCAATGCTAAGAAGACAAAGATTGGAGTTCAAAGGTCACATTCATTACCACTCTGTCATCTTACACTGCTAAAAAGACAAAGATTGGTGTTCAAGGGTCACATTCATTAACACCATGTCACCTCAATGTGGAACACCTTAATAGAGGGACTAAAGCAGCAAAAGGGGGCATGTCAGTCCCACAATCAAATACTAGATAGCACTGAGAATGAGAGGTCAAGGATCTATAAGAACCAGGGTAGATGTCTCCTCCGCACAATGACCAGCAGAAGAAAAAAGGAGAAATATGTGCTTAGAAAAGCCCATCTATAGAAAATCCAAAGTCCTTGAAGAGCATCCTCACTGTGAGCAATCATGGTAGTAGACAGTTTGAGAAAGAATATTAAGAAGAGCGAGGCATCTTTGATTTATTAGTCTTAGAACATGATTTTCTATCATGAAATATGTTTTTAATATCTGATTTTTATTGTAAATATATACATAACATTATTTGTATTATGAATATTTACTTATTAAAAGAAATAATAAAGTTAAAAACATCTTACCCTTCCTGAAGCACACAAAGAAAGGAAAGGCCTGGGACGCTTGTAATTCTGGGGCTGTAGAGGCAGAGATAAGGGGATTTCTGGGACTTGTTGCCTATAGACCTAGTTCCAAATTCACTTAGAGACACTGTCTCAACTGAACAAAGCAAGAGTTCTGAAACAAGATATACAATGCTCTCTTCCAACTTCTGGCTTCACATATGGTCATGCATGCCTACAATATATCAACTCATACATACACACACACTGAAATAAACTAAAATTTAATTTTTATAAAATGAAGTCATTTTGGCATCTTTCCATTTAGTCTTTGATTTCTCTGATTGTGTAATTAGGTTTCTCAGACTCCGTGATTATGGTATAATTAGGATCTAGCTAATAATGATTGTCATGTGCACATAAGCATTCAGTTAATAAGTTTAAATATTGCTGAGATGCACAGTGGTATATTTAACCATAATCATGTAAAATTAACACATCTAGAGTAATTCTAACTCAGCATTACACATATAACCTTAGAAATCCAGACATTTCAAGAAAGCATTTGAACAAATGGAGAAAGACCGCTTGGAAAACAATGTATAATAACAATCAAATTTGCAGAAGAGAGAAAAGAATTGTCTGTAGTAGGAAATCTTGTCGATTCACCACGTAACTGATACTACCAAGTGGAAAGGTTGCTAAGGATAAACCTGAATTAGATCAACCTCTTCCTCTTTAGTCTGTACAATAGCTCATAAACTGCTTTATTCACAGAGGGAATATGAAGAAATTTCCACTGGCGTGAGTTTTCTTTTTTTTTTTAAATTTTTTTATTACCTATTTTCCTCAATTACATTTCCAATGCTATCCCAAAAGTCCCCCATACCCTCCCCCCCACTTCCCTACCCACCCATTCCCATTTTTTTGGCCCTTGCGTTCCCCTGTACTGAGGCATATAAAGTTTGCAAGTCCAATGGGCCTCTCTTTCCAGTGATGGCCAACTAGGCCATCTTTTGATACATATGCAGCTAGAGTCAAGAGCTCCGGGGTACTGGTTAGTTCATAATGTTGTTCCATCTATAGGGTTGCAGATCCCTTTAGCTCCTTGGGTACTTTCTCTAGCTCCTCCATTGGGAGCCCTGTGATCCATCCAATAGCTGACTGTGAGCATCCACTTCTGTGTTTGCTATACCTCGGCATAGTCTCATAAGAGACAGCTCTATCTGGGTCCTTTCAGCAAAATCTTGCTAGTATATGCAATGGTGTCAGCGTTTGGAAGCTGATTCTGAGCTATGAGTTAACAGTGCAACCCCAATGCTTAGGTCTTATTCAGAATGAAGTCCTTAGCTGAACATGAACTCTGTCTCCTCCAACCATTCTGAGAGCAAATGAAAAGGGTAAAGGGATAATTGGTAGAGTACAGTTAATGCCTGTAGAAATTCCTAAGGACACTGAAAAATAAAATTGTCCCATCAATATTTGCCAATGTGTGTTCATTCCTCACATAATCCTTAAATTAGAGTCCAATTAACTGAAAAGACCAAACATCTCACATATCATATTTGGATCAAAGAGCAAGACCATACAAAGGATCAGTTTCAACTCTTCCTAAAATTTATCCTTTGCTCCATCCAAGGATGACTTTGTTTATTATAGGGTTATAGTGTGCTTCATAATTTTATGCCAACTTGATATAAACTAAAATCATCTGAAAGAAGGGAATGTCAAGAAAATGCTTCCACAAGATTGAGTTGTAGAGTAACCTCTAGAATGTTTTCAAAATTAGTGATTGATGAGAGAGGGTCCAGCCCATTGGAGGTAGTGACATCTCTGGGTTGGTGGTCCTGGGTTCTATAAGAAAGCTGTCTGAGCAGCCTATGAGGAGCAAGTCAGTAAGCAGCATCCCTCTCTGACCTCTGCATCAGCTTCTGTCTCCAGGTTATCACTCTATTTGAGTTCCAGCCCTAATTTCCTTCAGCAGTGGACTACAAATGTGGAAGTATGAGCCAAAGAAACCCTTTCTATCATGGGTTATTTTTGGTCATGATGTTAACTAAAACAATATACTGGAACAGATGCTGAAAATTACAGCTAAACTAGCCTTTGTGTTCTATAAAGACTTGCAGATGAGAATTTCATTTTGCAGGGTTAGTTGAAAGGTCAGTGCTATATATATCTGTGCTATTTTCCCATGTGGATAGAAGAGAACCATTTGTCTTTTTACGGGTCTTTGTGGTTCTACAATTTTTGTTAGTGATTAAAATATATGTTTTCTTTGGTAGAAGTAAAATTCTATCCTAACTCAATTAAACTTTATTTTTCCTAAGTCTATGTCTGCTTTGAAATCTCTCTGAGATTTAATGTTTAAAAATTAATTTGTCACATATGTATTTGGTGAACTTTCATAATCACTTTATAGTTATTTAACCACTTTATAGTTATTTAACCTAAACTTTCAGAGTTGGAAATTAGAGAAAATGAAATTGGGAATTAGCATTTTAAAACCAATACATCTGAAGGAAACAGGGTCAGCCTTCAAAGGCACTGCTGTCTAAACTTTTCATTTGTCTCAGTTCCTGTTCTATTGCTCTGAGGAGATCCCATGACCAAATTATGATACAAACAACATATTTTATTGGTTGCTTACATATAGTTTCAAAGAGTGTGTCCATGACCACCTTGGGGGTGGGGAAGGGAGCATGGCTGCTGTTAGGCAGGCAAATAGTTCCTGGACCAGTAGCTCAGAGCTCAAATTCTATCTATAAGGAGTCAAAGAAAGACTTGGCTTGGAATGTCTAATGAAACATTTCCAACAAGGCCATGCCTCCTAACCCTTCTTAATATGTTCTACCAAGCTGGGCGTGGTGGCACACGCCTTTAATCCCAGCACTCGGGAGGCAGAGGCAGGCGGATTTCTGAGTTTGAAGTCAGCCTGGTCTACATAGTGAGTGCCAGGACAGCCAGTGCTACACAGAGAAACCCTGTCTAGAAAAACCAAAAAAAACCCAAACAAACAAAAACCAAAAAACAAAAACAAAACAAAACAAAAAAACCCAAAAAACAAAAACAAAATAAAACAACAAAAAAGATGTTCTACCAAGTGGAAACTAGTCATACAAATATATGGACCCATTGGGATCCATCTCACTCAAACAACCACAGTGTCTTTTTTTCAGGTGTTGGAGCTTCCACATTTCAGAACTCTGCTCAGCCAACAAACTAGCTTTCTTCAGCCCAAAGCTTTGGCTTAGAGAAAAATATTAGAGAACTCAGTTATCTGCCTCATGCATTCTAATTCCATTCTTCTTCATATGCTCACCACATTTAGTATAAACTATTTAAGAGGATTTTAAGTTGTGAAATCTATAAAGCAAAAGATGCTAGAGTTGTAGAAATAATATGAAAGACCTGGGTATTAACCTCATTTAGGTGGTTCCTGTGCTTTCCTTGTCAGGCACGTTGTTGAATTATAACCCAGGCTCTAAATTTCCTTCTCTTTTTATCAGCTCCAAAGGTCAACACGACAATTTTATCTCAATCAGAGTTTTAAGAAGTTGGTTGGCATACTTGATCTGTGAAAATTTTAATTCAGTAGAAAGTCAAAACTTCTCCAAGAACTAATGAAAAAATCAGATCCAAGGGATTTAAGTAGAAAATAAATACATAGATCATTTCAGTAGTTTATTTTTGTCCTTAGTTAGTCCTGATGCAATAGTCCTGAGAAGTAGTTTGCATAATCTAGATGCAACATTCTGCAGATAAGAGAATGGGATCAGTCTTTGTAGATGTTAAACGGTTCCATTACTATTCTTATTGCATGCAGCTCACATTGGGAGCAAGTGAAGAAATCTCAACAATAGTAGTTCTACTGCCATGTCTAGAGGTTTCCTATATTCTAAAATTTTAGATAAAAAGAAAAACATAAAAGAGTGTATAGTAGTTGAATGAGATATAGGCTCCCCATAGCCACTGGCATTTGAACACAGGGTACCTAATTTGTGACTCTCTTTGTGATCTAGGATATGTGGACTTGCTAAGAGAAGTAATGTTAGTGGTGGAAAGTAGTAAGGTTAAAAGCTCTGCTCCCTTTCCAGTTCTCTCTCTCCTTCTCTCTCTCTTTCCCTCTCTCTCTCTCTCTCTCTCTCTCTCTCCTTCTCTCTCTCTTTCTTTCTCTCTCTCTCTCTCTGCTTCGCACTTGTTTTTCAATATGTAAACTCTTAGCTTCCTGGTTCTGCCACTCTGCCTGCCACCTACTGACATGCTGTTCAAACTATTGTTACCTTCAAATATCTAGAATCATAAGCCAAAATAAACTTTCTCCTGGAAATACTCTTAATCATAGTGTTGTATCATATTAACAGAAAACTAAATAATACAATTTTATAAAAGATATTTAATCAAAGAGGAAAAATCCTTGGAGATGACTTCACTGTCTCAATTATAATTTCATCATCCCTTTTTTCCAAGTCAGTCTCTCAGATGATTAAGATGTCATGATGGATTTTAAAAGTGGTCATCTAAACCCTTATTCTGAATGATCTCACCATTAGAAATAATACTTGTAATAACCAGTTGATGTAGACAACACTGTTCGTGGAATATACCCAGTTGATTCCCTTGATTCCTTCTGAACACATACAGATTTTTTTTCTTATGTGGTAGTAACCTGGTTTTCTATTAACTGTGTATATTAGTTGCTTTGATGTCATCTTACTATTCTATTGGAAGAGAACTCATCATGATATGGAAGGCATAGCATGGTGGCAGGAGCAGGAAGCTGACTGATCATATTTTAGCAATACAAGAGAGAGAGAGAGAGAGAGAGAGAGAGAGAAAGAGAGAGAGAGAATGAGACAGAGACAGAGAGAGACAGAGAGAGAATGAAACAGACAGAGAGAGAGACAGGGAGGGAATAATGAGACAGAAAGAGAGACAGAGAGAGAATGAGACAGAGAGATAGATACAGAGAGAGAATGAGACAGAGAGGGATAGAGACAGAGAGAGACGGAGAGGAGAGAAACAGAAAAATAGAGTGAGACTGGGACAAGACAGCCAGAGGCACACACAGAGAGAACAGGGTATGGCAAGGCTATAGACCCATCCCTAGAGACATACTAGCAAGCATCTTCCTTCTGAACATCCCAATAGCCAACACAACCAAGGAACAAATATGGAACTTCATGAGCTTTGCAAATATACACAAAGGGCCTTTCTCATTCAAACCAGAACCCTGGGATTTTTCTTCTATGTTCAATTAAAGTTCCTGGGAAGAATAACACTTTACATTCAACCTTTTGCCAGGCCAATTAACTGATTAGAACTTCACCATATGAGGAGAATTTTAAATCGTTCATGAACAAAACCTACTTACAGTTTATCTTAAACTAGCTTTAGTCACCTTAATAGCCACCCCTTGCCCATTTTTGCTTCTGACCTAACATCTCTAACTCAGAGGTGAAAACTTCTGTTGTATATGAACTTAACATGCTGCTAGTTTCTATCTAACAAAAGGCTAAACACATCATCAAATAGCATCCTATGACTATATCAGAGATTTCTCTGCTTTGCTCTAACAGCGCATTTAATGTTTCCAAACCAATGCATTTGAAAGGTATTTTGCTTTATGAGGTTATTTGTTTTGTTATTACAAAGCTTCATCAAAGTGTTACCATGGTGAAACACGAAGTTTGAAGTAACCTGGATGCGTCTGTGCTCCCAAGCCATGGTCATTCATATTTATATTCAGAATCAACTATTAGTTATATCCTTTGAAATGGGAATTTTTTTGTTTGTTTGTTTGGATGGTTGGTTGGTTGGTTGGTTGGTTGGTTTTTGCATCAAAACCCATTGATTTAGTGGCCTAAAGGAGTTGAAGTTCCATCCAGGCCTCCCACAGGTTCATCAGACTCCTTTTTGTGTTCCCTGGTGAAAAGATATTTTGCTTGTGTTCTATCTTATGGACTGAAACTACAGAGCTCAAAATTGCAAAAACATATGAGATCAAAGCAAGTTTGATCAATGTACCAGCAGCAAAACAATCAAAGTTGCCTTTCTTTTTCTAACCTTCCCTTCATTGCAGGATAAAATGATCTAGGCTCTGGTCATTGGTTTTAATCATATCCCAAAACTTTATACTAACACTTAAAGTGTGACATCACAACTGTATGTGCTGGCAATCTGACAAGACTGCAAGTGGTTGTATAGTGGCCCTTCCACATTTCCTTGGTGATGCTGCTTCTAGACCATGAGCAAAGAGATGGCAATCACAAGAATATGGTCATTGCTTGGCTGTCCTTTTCTGTGGACTCCTTTGTCAGAAACAGTGGTTCATATGAGAGCAGTATGGAGAAGAAAACTTTAACAAGTCCACAGACAGTTGAATTTAAAGAAGAACATGTCTTCTGCATTTATTTTCTTGGGTGGCAAAACATGATGAAAAGAAATATGACGTGAGCAACCTGCTGCTAGAAGATTGATTAGTGGCTTTTAATTTGTATTTTCAGTATGCCAGGCATTCATAACCTAGTCTGTCCTAATAAGGTAAAGTCTTTGAACCCTTGATCAGAATGTTACCTATTGCCTGTCCATGAGTATGAACATTTATGAACACCCTTCTCTCCAAAAAGTGCCCAATAAAACATATTTCTTTATCTTTTAATTACTGTACCTCCTTCTAAGTTGCATTTTAAGGCCATCAGCACAAGGTTGTAATCCCACAACTCTGTTTCTCTTTAATGCTAGCGTATCATGAGCATGTGATTCGCTCAGGGACCAAGCTCTGTTTAATGCTAGTGTATCATGAGCATGTGATGCGCTCAGTGACTAAGCTCCAAGTTTTCCTTCCATGGTCATTCAGTTACAAGGTAATCTTTAGGATTGTTCAGAGAGTTAGGTTGAAGTGTCAACACAATAGTAACAGATGCCATGAAAATCAGTCAGATGTTGACAAAACTGGTTTATTTGTTAAGAACATGCTTGGGTTTGTGTTCATGCATATTATTCCTACATAATGAGGGAGACTTTCACAAATGCTCAAGTTTATGACCAGTAAGTATCTAGTTACTAATCAGAATCTCAAATTATAGAGTCAGTTACAGGCATGCTCCCACAATCAAACATTTAGATTCTAACCAGTTTTTTTTTAAATAGTTTACTTGAATAGTGCCAAGAGATTTGTATAGAATACTTTTGTGACTATTCTCAGAGGAGGTGAGTTGTGACTCTCTTCTGTTTTTACCAGAGCCCCAGATAGCATTTTTATTGGAAGCAAAGACTTGAATATGGTAATTCAAGACAAAGATCCCAATAGAAGGATTCTAAAAAGCCAGCCTAGAGCAGTTGCTGACCAATTTCCCTGCTCAGAATTTTACTGCCTGGTGTCAACTTTACAGAACATTTCATAAATAGACTGCAGAAACTCTTTGAATGTGGAGTCTATTTATTTAGATTCTAAGATGTCTTTTTAAGCATTCTTAGCTCTCCCTATGTCTTTTTTACTCATGGAAGTAAAAGATGTAGTAGCATCTTCCAGGGTGAGAGAATAGGGAGACATTTCCTAGGTCCGTGGAATTCAGTGAGGCTAGAACATCCATTTTTCATTTCTACTCTTTGGTATACATGGATTTCATTATGTCATCATGTAAGTACTAATAGTTGATACTGCATCATTCATTTATTGACCAACATGATGCTGTATCAGATGACAAGGGATCTAGGTCCCAGTAGACTTTTGATAGAAAGCCAGAACACTGATAATTATACAGCAGAACAGTAGAGTTTATTGTTTGTCCTGTCAAGCAACAGAAGCTTTTCTGGAGTATTTTTAATTGGTGAAAGTATGAAACTATTGAGTAGTTCAATCATGCAGCTGAAGTGCTCCAGATAGATAGTATTTGAAATTTATTTACAAATTATGGAATGGTTATAGCTAGCTAATTAGCAATCTCATGATCTCACACACTTATTGTTTTGGGGAGAGTTATCCTGATCTACCATTTTTGTGTTCATTAAAAATAGTCACCATAGAGTAGAGTAAATGTCTTTAAGTTTTTCATACTATACAATTTTTATTATGTATTCTATGCTGAACATCTCCCCTTCTGTGATCTTCCCCTAACCACCTTAGCCCCTTGCATTGAACAGTACCTAAGATTCAGATCATGGACTTGGTAAGTATTTGATAATGCAATAAAGCTGCATAAAACACACCTCTGCACAAAGAGTCATCTTACAAGACTGTTGTGTCATTTCTCTTCTTCAGTTTTATTCTTTGGCATTATATGAGGATCTGAAATCTCCCTAGTAACTCAGTTTTGCTTTTGCTTACAATTCAGGGTTATCTGGGTGTGAGTGTTGAGGGGAAGAACAGATCATGCACTTCTCAATGTGTTATTTACATCATCACTGGCCTCATTCCCAAAGCCTGGGAAATGAAGGTAGGAATTTATCTGACCATCATGCATTTCTAAATCTGATACTTGTTTGGGAACTAGCAAATAACTGCCGGGTGGGTTCTTAAAATCACTGGTCTTCTGTAAGAAAGAAGTAAGAAAACTATCACACTTTTAAAAGTGCATACTTCCTGGTTAACTGAATGGTATCTGAATTCCCTAAGAGACACATGCAGTCTCAAGGCTCATATCAAAGCACCTTTCAAAAGGCTGTGTACTTCCCTTCTCCCTGAAAAATGGTTGAGAAACGAAGGGGAAAGGCAGCATTTGGGATGATTGAGTTCTTGGCAATAAGATTTAGATTCATTTTCATTCAAAAAGTTCTGAATCTGGTCACTCTACATCTGAAAATTGGGTATAACATCATGAATGAAGGGATATTATTTTTTACCCCCTCATTTCCACAGCTGTCAATTAAACCACAGTATATAATGCAGGTTGCAAAGAGCACGAGAAGCCAAGGGACCAAAAAATAGGTAGACGAAAAGGGAAGGCCTCTCATCTAACACAATTAGCATAAGGTCAAATGTCACAAAAAAAAGCCATAGCTCTGCTAAAATTTGTTTGGATGGGGTGTTTGCTGAGATTAATGGTTTATTTGATATTTTGTCTTGTGATGTGAATGTTTGTTTAAAAATGGAGGTTTGGGAAAATTAGGAGTTTGGGCAGAGCTGAAAGAATTAGGTCACTGACAGTGGGTCCTTCAAGAAATTGTGTCTATAGCTGCCCTTTGCTCTAGTTTCTACTTCCAGTCTGCTATGATGGAAACAGCTGACCATGAGCAGGCTGTCCCTTTTTGATGGTGTTTTTTTTTTTTTTTTTTTTTCAAATTTGTGGAACCAAAGACTCATTGACTGATCTCTTTGAAATGAGTGCAATTGAATATTTCCTCACATCAGTTAATTTATCAGTATTTCATCTCAATGCTACAGAAGGGACTAGCTGCTAAGTCACCTTTTTATTTTTATTTTTTCCAAGGAAATTATATATGTATTTCATTTACATTATTTCTTTTGTGTTTCTCAAATACATTCAGGTCCTGAAGTTGAATGTAACAAAAATGTCATGCAGCTCTTTATAACATTTCTGCTGATGTGTTTCTGTAAATAGAGCATAGCAGTAATTTGATATGCATATAACTTTAAGATATGGAAGGACACTCTATTTCAAATTTTGTGTCAAGTGTCTGTACTTTATAATGGTAATAAACAATAGAGATAAACTTTGAGCTAAACATATTTAATAGTTAATTAATTTTTTTGCTCAAACATTAGGTAAAACCAACCTCAGATCCCAGTAGTGTTGGGGCAATTTTTCGTTCTATCAAGTTCATAGAAGAAAGTTTGTCAAACTTAAAAATGAAGGAAAGTGGAATGAAAATCTATGTTTCCACAGTTGATCTATTATGATGGTGATATGCTCTTTGTGTAAGCCTATTAAAATGAATAATTGTGCCCTGTTATACAATTCAAGCCATTTTTCTATGGGAAATCATTCATCAAAAATGCATATAAGCCTAAAATTCAATTAATCATCGCATACAATAAGTTAGTCTCTTGTAATTTTTATTCATGTACATTTTTCACTGAACAAAATGTAGTTGTCACTGGAAAATATCAAGCAGGCAATTTGTAACAAATACATATGGATTTGTAATTAAACCCTGTAAAAATCTGATTAATATAAAATATATAGAGCCAAAATATAATTAAAATTCTCATGAAAGAAAACAGTAAATGCCTTAGGTAGACTCTAAACATTTTCCTTTTTAAAGGAATAAATTTCAAGAGATTTTAAAATGGCAGGTAACTTACTGATTAATGGTTCATTTAGTGACTTACTGATGTTTAAATTGTGCCAACCACTGAATCAGGCAAATGGCTATACAGGTGCCTTATTAATAGCTAGATATGTTCCAAATTAATTAATTTTAAAATATAATTATAGAACAAAAATAGAAGATTGGATATTGCCAGAAAATGCTATCCACCACAGCAGGAGCTATACAATGGAAACCAAGTGGGGACAGCCATATTAAATTATAAAATACCCTGGTCAATGTTTAAATGTCCTTTTTTTTTTTTTTTTTTTTTTTTGCAAATGGTCTAATATTTTGTGGCCAAGCAAATATACAGTTAACATTACGGCTGAGTTTAAGAAGTATGACAGTGAATGATTTATTTTCAATTTCTATTCTGTTTGATGTAACCCCAATGCCAGTTGAACTCACTGAATAATCTGATTAATATATAATCAAAAGCTAATTTGTATAATGTGTATGAAATCTGATGATGCTGGGAACAGTTTCTGTCCTACATTAGATTTCATGGATGTATTAGTTGGTTTTTCATCATAGTGACCAAATACAGAAAGGACATTAAAAAAACAATGGGCTTATTGAGGATTCTGGCTTCAGTGGAATCCCTTCGTGTTTGTTGGCTCTATGTTTTTGGACAGAGCATCATGGTAGAAGGAGTATGCGCCCTGATAGTCAAGCTTCTTCTGGTTTTAGAGGACAGCAGAAGAGGAATTAAGAGAGTGACAAAGATAAAATACTCTCAAGGTTCCACACATAGAAGCCACTTTCTATAGGTAGATTTTTGTCTCCTAAGGTTTCCATATCCTCCCAAAATAACACCATAAATTAGGACCAAGGACTTAAAACATGACCATGTGGTGGCATTTCTTATTTAAGTAATAACCTACCCCAGGTTCCCACAGGGTCACATTGTCTCATAATGCAAAGTTAATTTACTTTATTTTCCATAAATCTCAACAGAAATAACATTTTTACCATATTTCAAAAGCCTAAGTCTAATGACTGTTCTAAGGATTTAAGTCAAATTCTTAGCTATTAAATAAATACATTTGAAAATAAAATATAATTTACTTATTTACATTATAGAAAAGCACAAAGTAAGCATTTACAATTCCAAAAGGAAAACAAAAAAGAGAGAAAAGACAAAGGTGCAGAATGAAATAAATCTGAAACTCATCAGGGAAACACTAAATTCTATGTCTAACATCTGGGACATGTTGTTGCTTGATATGAACATCAGTGTGATTGGCTGATCCTGAGTCTGTGACCTTCCTGGCTATAGTCTACAGGACCTCTCTGTTATGCTGGTTATCTGTTCCTTTCCTTGCCACACATGCCACATGACGCTGGCATCTCACATACCCTGGGTCTCCACTGGAGTTTTGATTTTATTCTCATAGATTCCTGCATGTCAAGTCTTTTTTTTTAATTTTTAATATTTTTATTACATATTTTCCTCAATTACATTTCCAATGCTATCCCAAAAGTCCCCCATAGCACCCCCCACTTCCCTACCCACCCATTCCCATTCTTTTGGCCCTGGCATTCCCCCATATTGGGGCATATAAAGTTTGCAAGTCCAATGGGCCTCTCTTTCCAGTGATGGCCGAATAGGCCATCTTTCGATACATATGCAGCTAGAGACAAGAGCTCCGGGGTACTGGTTAGTTCATAATGTTGTTCCAACTATAGGGTTGCAGATCCCTTTAGCTCCTTGGGTACTTTCTCTAGCTTCTCGATTGGGAGCCCTGTGATACATCCAATAGCTGACTGTGAGCATCCACTCCTGTGTTTGCTAGGCCCCTGCATAGTCTCACAAGAGACAGCTATCTTTGGGTCCTTTCAGCAAAATCTTGCTAGTGTATGCAATGGTGTCCGCGTTTGGAAGCTGATTATGGGATGGATCCCTGGATATGGCAGTCTCTAGATGGTCCATCCTTTCATCACAGCTCCAAGCTTTGTCTCTGTAACTCCTTCCATGGGTGTTTTGTTCCCAATTCTAAGAAGGGGCACAGTGTCCACATTTTGGTCTTCATTCTTCTTGAGTTTCATGCGTTTAGCAAATTGTATCTTATATCTTGGATATCCTAAGTTTTGGGCTAATATCCACTTATCAGTGAATACATATTGTGTGAGTTCCTTTGTGATTGTGTTACCTCACTCAAGATGATGCCCTCCAGGTCCATCCATTTGGCTAGGAATTTCATAAATTCATTCTTTTTAATAGCTGAGTAGTACTCCATTGTGTAGATGTACCATAATTTCTGTATCCATTCCTCTGTTGAGGGACATCTGGGTTCTTTCCAGCTTCTGGATATTATAAATAGGGCTGCTATGAACATAGTGGAGCATGTGTCCTTTTTACCGGTTGGGACATCTTCTGGATATATGCCCAGGAGAGGTATTGCTGGATCCTCCGGTAGTACTATGTCCAATTTTCTGAGGAATCGCCAGACTGATTTCCAGAGTGGTTGTACAAGCTTGCAATCCCACCAACAATGGAGGAGTGTTCCTCTTTCTCCACATCCTCGCCAGCATCTGCTGTCACCTGAATTTTTGATCTTAGCCATTCTGACTGGTGTGAGGTAGAATCTCAGGGTTGTTTTGATTTGCATTTCCCTGATGATTAAGGATGTTGAACATTTTTTCAGGTGCTTCTCTGCCATTTGGTATTCTTCAGGTGAGAATTCTTTGTTCAGTTCTGAGCCCCATTTTTTAATGGGGTTATTTGACTTTCTGGAGTCCAACTTCTTGAGTTCCTTATATATATTGGATATTAGTCCCCTATCTGATTTAGGATAGGTAAAGATCCTTTCCCAATCTGTTGGTGGTTTTTTTGTCTTATTGATGGTGTCTTTAGCCTTGCAGAAGCTTTGCAGTTTCATGAGGTCCTACTTGTCAATTCTCGATCTTACAGCACAAGCCATTGCTGTTCTATTCAAGAATTTTCCCCCCTGTGCCCATATCTTCAAGGCTTTTCCCCACTTTCTCCTCTATAAGTTTCAGTGTCTCTGGTTTTATGTGAAGTCTTACTAAAAGGAATCAGACCATACTACACAGTGCCTTGCTTTCAAAGACTTTCTTTGGGATCTTGATAGAAACCCTAATGATGAACATTTTTCACAGATGCAAAATCATCATTATGGTGTCAACTTTTTTCAGCATCTTCAGCAGTATCTTGGCCCATATGACCAGTGGCTAATGAGTACTATGGCAACTAAAGCCAGGAAATGTTTTCCTGGGCTATTCTGTGTGAACAGTATGCCACATAATTGCTTTGTTATCAAGGGTAAGGATTTTAAAAGAGTTTATAAAATTGAGCTCTGTCTAATTTTTGAGATACTCTCAAAGTCATTTTCCTGTTCTCCAAGTGTGAATCACTTAGGTTTTGGTGGTTTTTTTTTTTTTCATTTTAAAAAAAACTTAATTCTCCAAGGATTTCATACTATGTATTCCGATCATATTCATCCTCCTCCACAAACTCTTCCCAAATACATACTCTCCTTAACTTCCAGAAAAATGTGTGTGGCCTTTTTAAAAAATCATCTAATCTATGCCATTGATATGCCATTGGATGTATGACACCCACACACAAAAATTTAATTACCTGTAAGGGGTCACATCATTTAAGAAATCGCCCATAAGGGGTCACATCATTTAAGAAATGTTCTCCTCTCCCAGCAGCTATCAGCTGCCAGTATCTCCTCAGTTCTGGGTGGGAAACCACGCTCACCCCCTTTGCATATGCTATCATTTTGTCTACCTTGAGCTTGCACAGTACTTATGCCTGGTGTCACTACAACTGTGGGTTCATGAGTGAAACTGTCCTGTTCTACCCAGAAACCACTGCTTTTCTGTTGTCATCCACATGCCTGTCTCTTATAATCTTTCTGCATTCTTTTCTACAGTGATTCCTGAGCCTTGGAAGAAAGAGGTGTGACATAGATTTCTTATTTAGGGGTTAGCCTCCCACAGTGTCTTAGGCACTTCACCATGAGTTGTTGGGGTTCTCTATGTTAATCGTCACCCACTACAGGGAAAATATTCTCCTATGAGCATTGAGAGATGTGTTGAAAGCTGAGCTGTTTCAAGGCTTTCTCAGGGACCCTTAAGAAACCAGGACCCCCAATGGAGGAGCTAGAGAAAGTATCCAAGGAACTAAAGAGATCTGCAACCCTGTAGGTGCAACAACATTATGAACTAACCAGTACCCCGGAGCCCTTGATTCTAGCTGCATATGTATCAAAAGATGGCCTAGTCGGCCATCACTGGAAAGAGAGCCCCTTTGGACTTGCAAACTTTATATGCCCCAGTACAGGGGAACGCCAAGGCCAAAAAGTTTGAATGGGTGGGTAGGGAGTGGGGAGGAGAGTATGGGAGACTTTTGGGATAGCATTGGAAATGTAATTGAGGAAAATACGTAATAAAAAAATATTAAAAAAAAAAAAGAAAGAAACAACAAGAGAAACCCTGTTACCTGTTCCCTCCCAGGAGTGGATTTGGCAAGGTCTGTTCTGGGGCAAGGTCCTGGGCTTTGTAGAAGTTAAGGTTTCCACTCCTGGGTACTTGGTTTTCCCCCTAAAGAGACCGGGTTTAATAAGTTCCAAGGCTGCTGTGTTCCTTCCTATTCTCGGATGCATTTGGGATACCCTGTGTTCTCCTCGTGCAACATTGCTTGATTAGCTTCCTGCTGACTTTGCTAGAATGTTTAGTTTTTGCTGACACTGTACTACTTTTTTGTTCAGGAAAAGTGTACATAAGATGCTGAACTTCTTAATAAATTTCCTTGGGAAAAGTCATCAGCTAGTGAAAGTTAGCTAGTCCCAGCTTTCTGCCTTCTTTTATTTTTTTTTAATCCCTAGTTCTTCCACTTAGGACTCTGCCCATTTAGTAGACAATATTGGTAAAGGCTGGCCCTAGAGACTGTCATATGCCTAGACATAGGTTCTTGGCCACAATAGTGGTGTCAGGAGTTTCATCTTTTAGAAACAGCCTTAGATGAAATGAAAATGTGGCTGGTTACTTTCATAATGTTCACACAACACATGCACTTATGGGCATGTCTTGATAATCTAGTCATTATTATAGTTGGTAGAAATCACAGATGGGTTATTGATGACTACTTTCTCCTCTGAGAGAATATATAACATCTTCTAGTACTATAAAAAGCTACCCAGAAAGGATGCAGCATCCAGGTCATTGGCAACCTGATTTCTCTATCTTCTATGAGATAATGATGAGTCTTCAGCAACCTGGCTTCTTGCTAACAGTCCAAATTTCCTGAACAATGTTACTTCCCTTATTGACAGTTTCAGCACTCTTCCTGGTTGGCTGTACTCCCTATTATTCAAGTCATTCTGTTTCTCATTTTGCTCATAAATTTTACTGTGAACTTAGTTAAAACAGCTAACAATTGCCATAGTTTTATTGAATATTTTCTGTCTTATTTTTTTCCATAAAATCTTTGCATGATCTTTAAACTTAACCTTCTGTGATACGGACAAACCTGAATTCATGGCCAGAATGTGACCTGGATGGTTAGCAATCTAACTCACAACAGATTTTGAATTCTCATCATGAGCACAATCTTTATTTTCCACATTCTAATTGGTATTTTAATCTTCTGAATTCCCAGCAAAATCACCCATTAAGTATATACTAGTCCAGGATTTCCTATCTAGCATCTTCAAATATCTAAAGTCTCCCAAATTCTTCACCAAAGCCAACTATGAAGGTTTAAGATACACAGGGTCAGGCATAACACCAATCTCTCTTTCTTTGGTAACAATTTTTGTATTAGCCATTTATGCCTGTAACAAATTACAAAAACAATTTAAAAAAGAAAAGTATGGCTGCTGGCATAAGCCTGTAATCAAAGCTACAAAGACTGTTCAAGTAAGAGGATTAAATGTTCCAAGCCTGTCTGGGCTAGAGAAACATTTCAAGGCCAATCAAGCCTTAGTGAGATTCTGCCACAAAATAAATTCTATAAATCCAGGAAGGATGATGGTATAGTGCAGGGACAGAGTACTTGCCTAGCATCCATGTGACTCTAAGTTTAATCCTTAACAGCATGAAAAAGTCTTATCAATATTCACATAATATTCCACATATGATATGACTAAGTCCTATTCTTTCTTCTTTTCCCAAGTCCTTCCAGATTATCCACAATTTAATAATCATCTAGATTTATGTTGTTTTACCCCTCAAAATAAAACCACAAAATGGAAAACAATGGTCAAAAGCCAAAAAGCATTGAGACAAAAATTACCAAGACAAAGACACACATATACACACATGCACACACACACACACACACACACACACACAGAGAGAGAGAGAGAGAGAGAGAGAGAGAGAGAGAGAGAGAGAGAGAGAGAGGAGAGAGAGAGAGAGAGAGAGAGAGAGAGAGAGAGAGAGAGAGAGAGAGAGAGAGGGAGAGAGAGAGAGAGAGAGAGGGAGGGAGAGTGACAGAGAAAAGAGAGGGAGAGGCACACTGGCATACAGGAACACACTCACAAACTATAGGATCTATTGTATGTTGATTACATGGGGTTTGTAATAGAGTGGAGGAAATATACCCACAGATACTCTATTAAAGTCTGGTTTAGACTTTCCCAACAGGTATCAATTGCTAATAGTTTCTTGGTTAGGCTTAGGATTTGTGTTCACTCCCCCTTCTTCATGTTGGTGTTTTATATGGTTCGAATTTATGTAGGCCTTGTGTGTAGTGCCAAATCTTTGTCAGTTCCTATGTATTATCAGTCCTGTTGTGTCTAGATGCCACTGTTTCCTTGGAGTCTTCTACCATCTCTTGCTCTATACAAATTTTCTCCCTCTTCATCCACATAGATCCCAGAGCCTCTACAATAGGACCTTGATGAATACACCATATTTTAGGGTGAGCATTCTCAAATCCCTTACTCTATATTGTCTACTTGTAGAACTCTGTGTTAACTAGTTTATCAAACAAGAAGTCTATTTGATGATGAATGACTGGTGTACTTATCAAAAGAAAATACTGATGTATCTTTAGGAATTATTTCATTGCTATGTTCATTTAGCAGGATAATAGTATTAGGCTTTCCTTTGGAGATCATAACATATTTATCTCAAGTTCTTTGTCAGTTTAGCAGTGTCAGGTGTGTGCTGGGGCAGTAGACGCATAGTATATGGTGGGTGGTGATTATAGTGTTCAAAAGAGGGTTTTCCATCCTCTGGTGTTGGAGTTTCAGGTGGTTGTTAATGCCTAAATGTCAGTAACGGGACTTGAACTCCAATCCTCTGAAAGGCTCATCTGAGCCATTCCTCCAATTCCAGTTATTCTTGATACAATATATAGTACATTGAGTCAATATGCCTGCTTTCATCAGTGTTCTATTCCTGTGATGAGACATAACCATGGCAATACCTATAAATGAAAGCAGTTCACTGAGTGCTTGCTTATAGTTTCAGTTTTAGTTTATTATCAGCAGAGCAGGAAACATGGCAACCAACAAACAGACATGTTACCGGAGAAATAGGTAAAAGTTCTATATCTGAATCTGAAGGCACCAGAAATGAAATTGGAGAGAGACACAGCATCTGACTTGGGTCACTGAAACTTCAATCCCAACTCCACTGACACACTTCCCCTAAGAAAACCACATCTCCTAATCCCTCCAAGTTGTGCCATTCTCTAGTAACTAAGCATTCAAACACATGTGCTTATGGGGTCATTCTTATTCAAAGCAGTGGTTTAAATATTTGATTTTTAGTAGGTAAAATGGTTTGGAAAGAATTAAGAGGTATTTCCTTATTGGTGACAGTATGCCTTGAAGGATGGGCTTTAAGCTTTCTAAAAACCAGATCATTCTTAGTAAGCTCTCTGTGTGTTTGTGTCTGTGTCTGTGTTTGTGTGTCTGTGTCTGTGTCTGTGTCTGTGTCTGTGTCTGTGTTTGTGTCTGTGTCTGTGTCTGTGTGTCTGTCTGTCTGTCTCTCTCTCTCTCTCTCACTGTCTCTCTCTCCCTCACTCAGTCTCTCTCTTACTTGTAAATAATGTATGAACTCCCATTTTCTGCTCTAGCACCATACCGTATCTACCTCCCTACTGCCTCATTTCCAACCATAATGGTCACTGACTCACTCTCTGAAGCTGTAGTCCCCCTACAAACTCTTTCACAAATTACCTTGGTCATTGTATTTTATCTCAGCAACCAAAGAGTTACAAATAAAATGTATAAAAACATGTTAGCAATAAAACAAAACAAAACAGGAGGTATAACATAAATTATTTTGTCTGATTCATTTATTCATCATTGGTACTAAAAGCAATTTATGCTCTAGTCTGGATTTTAGCTACTCCGATGAACTGTTTTTAGAAGACTTCATTTATTGGTTTAAAAAAAAAAAGTCTATGGAGGTGTTGACTTCACTTCTGAACCAGGGCTCTGATATAAGTTCTTTCTAGTTGGAATACTTTTCTCTCTGCCTTAACTTAGAAAACACAGATGCATATGGCTTTTCCTGCGTATCACTGTTTCTTTTTAAAGTCTGCCTGAAAGTTCCCCCCACAGGTCATCTTTGGTCATATATTTCCATAGTACCTGGCATTTATCACTTGCTAGTAATGAATTTAATAAGTCTATAAAATGAGGGGTTTCTAAATATATTATTAAGCTGAGTCAAAGAGAATAGACATGATTTAGGCAGCTGATCTTGTCAAAGGGCTAGGGTATTATAAATAAGGAGATCATTTCAGTCTGAATATTATTGGAGAACTGGTGCATTTGTACCATAAACATTCTATAACCACCAACATCAATTTTCTGTTAGGGCCAAATACCCTACTCAGTCCCTTCCATTCATAGTAAGTCTGTTATAGAGGGCTTAAATCCTCTTGCGATTCACACTGGCCAAAGGTTACTAACACCATAATCTGAGGCACTAGGACCAATGGGACTTCTGGTTTCACAGAACCACAGGCACTCAAAAGATACTTAAAACATTAAAAATAGTTCTACCCCCCAAAACGTTAAATAAAATTAGATTATCTTGAAAGAAGTATATCTAAATGAGTACCTTTAAACACAAAAGTTATATTTAGGAGAGAAGCAATCCTTGGAATCCACAGTAAGATATGGAAATGAATACACAACAAATCATAGGAATTTCAGCTACTAGCGAAAGTAATTACTCTGATAACTACTCATAGTGATTCACAACTTGTTAAACATAACACTTAAAAAGTCAGATGGCATCACACCACTGCTCAATCTCCCCTTCAGTGTTCTACAACAGAACAGCAGATAACTAGTTTCAAATTTATCTCTACATTTAACTTTTTGTATACATAAAATGTTCTTTCTAATCTGACTCTTCAGTGGTCTTATTGAAATATCAGCTCTTCGGTGAAGCCTCCAATTCTCCCATTTCTAGCAATACGTCTGTGTTCCTTTAGTGATCTTTGCACATTATCAGTGATGGAATAAAGGATCACCAATAGATGTATTGCACTCACAGAACCAGAACCTTTTCATCGTAATCCATAGCTAACACAAAGTAAGATCTCAACACATGTTGCAGAATAAATACCAGTGTCACTAACATCCAAGCATGTTACTTATCATATTTGTTATACATATATTATATAATATATAAGTTGCTTACATATAAGTCTGAATTATATTTATCATAAGATTAAAAGGTATTCTAGCATGATGTTACGTTTACATGTCAGCTGATACATTCTCAAAACCAGGACAAGAGAGTTGTGTTGAAGAGCAGCACTCTCCTCAGGCTAAAGTAGAAACTACCCTTCAGTTCTGAGTAGTTGCCATCCAGGAATGTAAATTCCATCTGTCCGGATTCTTAAACTTATTTGAATTTATCCAAAAACTTATTTAAGAGATGCTAAAATTTGAATCTATCCATCCATCTCTAAATATATACATATGCATGCATGTGGGTATGTGAAACCTTCTGACATTTATAAAATGAGTTGAAACACATTCTCCTGCATGCACCAAAATCAAAAATATCTGTGGATCAAATTTGGGTAGTATGTCTTGTACTCATAAATCTTGGCACAAATGAATATGTCTTAACTTCTACTAATAAAAGTGTTTCTAGTTCTTCTTTTCAGGAACATTGTAAGACTTATAAAGAAAATATGAGAATTATGGCATAGGAAGAACTCAGGAGTAGTAACTGTCAATCTGCTTCAAATAATTAGTTATTGACTTTTAGTTACCACCAGGAGAGATGGCATCGTAGGACCCCTTCCACTTTGGGATCCTCAACCTACAATAAAAGTCTATGCTCTTTCTATTTTACAAAGCTTAGCAGATGCCTACAGAGGTTATATAAGCACTGTGCTTGCTCACCAGCTGTTTGGAGGTCCCTGAGTTTTGGGTTAACAACATGGATGGCAAACTGGCTTGAGGACATAGAATTAATTGGCTCTTGTAACCTTACTACCGTCAGAAAGACCATCAACCCAGCAGCTGCAGCAACACAAAATCAATCTCATTCCTGTGATTGTGGCACCTCATGAATACTGATGGAGTCCTTCACCCTACTCTTCAGCTGTTTTTAGTAGCTTGGTTTAATGAAGTTCTCAATGATTCAACCAAAGCATTTCTCTCTCTTGCCTCACTGTGTTTAATAAAATAAAACAAAACAAAAAGATCAACTTTCATAGATGCCAACCTATAACTCTTAGAAGCTTAAGATTTATTATCACCAACCTTGTGGAGATTAGATACAAAGCTATACTGGCTGAATGTTGTGTCTTGGAACATAGTGATGCATTAATAACAATTTGTCTTATTTTTTTATGCTATTAATCAAGCTAACCAGACAAGTGAAGGTTGGAAAAATAAATGACTGCTATTTGTACCCTTGTAATGATATTTGCAGGGATTTGGTGGACTGGTACTTCAGAGTGTCAGCAGAAGAGAATCAAATCAGAAGTCATGATGATAAGCCAGCAGGGTGGTGGGTTAAAAGGCTTTCTTGGAGATTGCTTCATATCCGTCTGAACTTTCAGATATCTTTGGGTTGGTTTGTAATAATACAGATCATGCTCTGCAATCCTTCCACACAGTGTGATAATTCTGTTTCTCATATGTATTGTGACATGTTCATATGTGTGTTGACTACTTTATAAGGTCCCAGAAATGATGGGACATTATGATTTAATATTTTAGAATTCAGTGTTTAACTGAGAAAAGCATATTTATACTAAGTTGAAATTTTCATGGTTAAATTATTAAATGTAAAACTTTAAGTTTCTTTTAGTTCTCTAAATTCTGTTCTTCATTTTCTGTTTTTAAGATGAAAAATAACTTAGCAAGTAGTATGAAATTGGCTTTTCTCCATCATTGAGATGATGATATTTTAATCCTGTTCAAAGAGTTCAAACACAAGTCCATGTCTGACATTTGCTTATATCCTGTTGCAACTAACAGGCTCATCTCTCCATGCAGGTTTCAGGAACAAATGACTGACTGAGTTATTGCAAAGCTTGCTGGATAGCCCTATGGATTGCACTGCCTTATTTCATAGTAATATAAGCAGAGAAATTACTTTTCTTTCAAACAGTTTGGTAGTACCCTGGATACACTATTGATGCTAAAAGCAGTGACTCTGCAGTTATTTAGAAAAAATCATGAAGCCATTTCAATGAAATGTAAAATGTTCTGATAATCTTACACAGCATGGCTGTTAGGTGTTATGTTTTATTCTCCTTACATACATATACACATCTTTATATAAATGCCAATGGGCAGTAACATTTAAAGAACGTATGAATTACTGAGAACAAGAAGTCATTCAGCTTTATCTGAGATGCATAATATATACACTGAGTGGAAGCTGGACAAGATACAGAATTCCCAGTGGATAAAACGAAAATTACTGTTTATCTAAAAGTGGAATATCCAATGAACAGCAAACCATTCTAACATAAATATATGGTACATGTTACATGTGAACATGCCCTGTTGAATGCTACAGTTACCTTAGAGATGAAGAACAAAATGACAATACTTAAAAGAGTCACATGAGTATTTGAGATGACCAAGAGAGTGAGGAATAAGACAGGTGCTCTCCTGTAGATTTTGTTGGTTTGGAGAATAGTTCCCACAGGCTCAGAGATTAGAATGCTGTTTATTCTAAAGTCCTATGAAGTGTGGCCTTGTTGGGGAAAATAAGTCGCCATCACCAGGGGTGGCTAAATCAAGCCCGTTGTCTCTGTTTCTGTTGCCTGAACAGTCAGATGTAGAATTCCCACCTACTTCTCCAAAACCATGTCTGCCTTCATGCTGCGATGCTACCCATCATCATAGAACAGTGACTAAGACAGAGAGATGGCTAGTAAGTTCCACCTTCCAATGTACTCCCAGATAAGTAGGTGTCTTGGCTACTTTGTCAGATACACATAAACTGAGATAATCTGAAAGGAGGGAACACTAATTTAAAAAATAAGAGTCTCTATAAGATCCAGCTGTAAGGCATTTTTTTTAATTAGTAAGCAATGGGAGGTGGGTTCAGTTCACACTGGGTGGTGCCATTCATGGGCTGATTTTCTGGACTTTAGAAGAATAACAAAGCAAGCCATGATGAGCAAGCCAAAAAGCAACACTCCTATGTAGCTCCTGCTTCTACTTTCTTCCCTGTTTGAGTTCCTGTTCTAATGTCTTTCAACGATAGACTATGATGTGAAAGTATAGGCTAAATAAAACCTTCCCTCCTCAACTTGCTACTGAAAATAATGCTGTATCATAGAAACAGGTACCCTATCTGAGTGGGGAAAGCGGGAATTCTGATTTTCCATTCTTTTAGGGAAAATTCTTGAGGAAGCCTCAACACAAAATATACCTCTTGTGTTTCAAATATTTTTTATTAGTCAGAGTAACTCTTTGGCCCAAGAAATTTTTGAGGCGATATTGGTAATTGCAGGATTTTGCTTTTCACATTACCTTACATATACCTGGGCATTGCATGATCCACTGGTGAGTGGACGTTTGCAATTAGGTGAACAACAGCTTCTGCTCTCCAAGCTGACACAGTAACCTGCTTAGACCATTTAATTTATTTGGACTTGGTTGAACTAGGAATATGAGTCTATTGTAAGATTCATCTTTCAATGAGATTTAAAAAAATAGCTCTGTCATGAATATCTCTGTAGTCTATTAATAGGTATGATAAATTTACAACACTTTCACCTTTGAGTTAGTGTTTTCTGAATGAAGTTGGTGAGACAATAGACCATGGAGGGGGCTGAAGCTGACTCTGCAAACTCCCCACTTACAGATTCCCCCAAAATGGATTTTAGAGGTCTGCTGTTTAACCTCAGGTGTTCTATCAACTTCTTCTGGCAAGGGCCTATGTGCTGGGATGTAATATCCTACTGGATGATTAGAATATCAGGCTATTGTTACAGCATATGGCAGATGGTATCTGCTACAACCCTGGACTGACAGAAATGGTTAATGGGTGACCCAGTGGTTGCTTATCTTGAATATCAACCTTCTGCAAAATCTAGGTGATAAGGCCTAGAGTGCTGGTGTCACCATCCTTAGGATTTGATGCTGTAACCATAGTTTGTAACAGAAGATCTATGTAAAGGAGATATGCTTGATGCAACTTCGTTCAAACTTGGCCTCCCATGGAAAACCACAAGTAAGTTTCACAGCTGACTGAGGAAGAGTAGAAAATCAATAATTTGTGAACCTAAAGAACACAATAATGCCTCACCCGAGGGAGCCAGACCCCGGACACTGGCAGGGATTTTTGGAATATGTACAAGTAATTGTTCTTATGCCTCAGATCATGAGTCTTCTTGCACCGTAGAGAAAATTTCTTTGGGACCATTTCATCTGTGAGTTGCAAGGAATTATATTTCAGTTTCCAGAATTCTGTTTTCTTTTGTTTTGAAATACTGTCTCCCTACATACTGCCATATAGTCATGAACTCATGATTGGCCTGCATCCTGCATTGTGAGACCTCACATCTGCGATAAGATCTGACTACTTTTAGCATTCTTCAATCTTCCCTATGTTTGCCTCTGCACATCTACATGAAGGAGGCATTCAAGAAATCAAATTATATAACCTTATGAATCTGGAAATGAAATAAGTGTTCTGATATTTGCATTTAAACTATCACTTTTGAAATTAAATAGAACATTTCATACTGATAGTTTTTAATCATTTTCCTTATAATGACCTTAAACAATAGGGGAAACACTTAGAGAATATGAGAGAGAAATTGCATAATACAAAGTGTCCACACTGTAATACTTTAAATGGTACCATTTTTCTACATTTTTGGACAAAGACCCTTATATTTTGCACTGTGTTCTGAAAATATTATACCAAACCCTGCCCAAAAAATTCTGTATTCCTGATGGTGATAGCATTTCTATTCTGCAGAATCAACCGTTTAAGAGGCGGCTGACCTCTCTTTTCTGCCCTGCAAAGACAAGTTGGTAATTTAATGCTTATGCCATGAAAATAACCATTTTAAATAACCATTTTAGCTAGAATATCACAGCTAGACTGATGATGGTGGTCAAATTATTTTTCTGTTTCTGATCCTCCAACATTATTGAATAGTCTGCAGACCACTGTGGCATATTGCATACCATTTGCTTGCACTAACCATGTATAGGGTTGAAGCCTGCTCTTTTGAACATAACTGTAGCCATTTTGTATCTAGTCTACATTTTGTTCCTAAGGTGAAACTAAGTTCACGTTCTCAGATTCCACTTCCCAGAAGTAACTATCCATAACTCAAGTTCTGTTTCCTCATTTAGGACCAGTCAGGTTAAAAGTCAGCAAATAATACTTTGTCTAGTTAATCAAATGTAGTATTGCCCCCATCCTTAACTTCTGAACTCCTGAACATGGTTTTTCCTATAAAAAGCCGGCCCTAAGAAGAGACTGGCACTATATGATCAGTGTTCATGTGGACTATGTGGTGCTTCCTGAACTCCAACATATAGCATAACCTGCAGCAGAGGCTTCATAGCCAGAATAAATCAATGTGTAATATAGAAGTCATGCTATGTGGCATTAAAGGATTTCTTTAGAGTCACTCACATTTCTAAGCACTTGTTCTAAAGAGGCATTTTTTTTGTATTGAAATGGCAAAAGGACAGTATATGATCAGAATTATTTAAGATGTAAAAGTGGGAAAAAAAAACAGGGCATCAAGACATGATTGAGCTTCTCTTCACCTATCTCTAGCTGTGTGAATTTGGTTAATCACTTACTTTAAATCACTTGATTAGTAGAAATTATTCTACAGCATTGAAAATGTTATACATGGATGGTACAAGTGAATGATACACAACATGCCACAGTGTTCTGCATTCTATACAGTACTACACCTGGACATATTGCAAATCAGTAAGGTGGTGTGCAAAGTGCCTACAAACTTTAATTCTCTTGAATAGTTTTTTTTTTACTTCTTTTGAAAATTTTGAATATTTATTAAGCAACTGAAATAAGGTAGCCATACCTGGTAGGCATGAATAAAAAAAAAAACAAATTAAAATACCTGTTTAAAAGTAGATTACATTTTAGCATGACCTTTACTGTTGTTGAAATCTACAAGCATACAATGAAGTAAATGAAATGGGTTAGAGGGCTTCTATGTCCTGGTAACTCGTCCTTTATAGTTTCAGCTTTGGTCATGAGGATGAAGTCACCTAGGGTTGCAGCAATGTATTTGTCTTCATTCCTAATTTATTTAAAAGGCAGAAAAAGCGAAGTCTCAGTACTTGGCCACACCAATTTTTATTGAAGTGAAAGTTCACACACATACATCCACAGAGTGTGTGGAGGGGGCAGGAGGAAGGAAGAAGGAGGGAGGGAAAGAGGTAGAGAAGGAGGGAGGTAGGGAAGGAGGGAGGTAGGGAAGGAGGGAGGTAGGGAGGGAGGGAGGGAAGGAAGGGAGGGAGGGAAGGAGGGATACTCATAAAGAAACAGGCTTCCTAAAAGGGAAGGTATGATAATCTGAGTCTGTCCTGAATGTTGAGACTTTCTTATGTTCTTATGATTTTTATCTCCCTTAGAATTAGGATTCACTTGGCCTACCACAGGTGACTGGATAATATGGACAAGGATAGGCTGTTTAGTTCCCACCACAGGAGCCTTTCCTTGGGAAATTTAAAAGTCCTGATGGAGAGTTCCCTACCTTAGGAAAAGTCACCCATCAAGACTTTGTCTTAGAGGAAAGTGAAGTAATGATAATCTACCTTGTTTGTTTCCCTGCCTGTCTGCCTACCAGGGACCCATCTGTCTCTGAGTTTCTCACTCAAATGTTTGGAAATGTTTTAAAATAGAATTTAAGTCATATTATCACCTTATTTGCATTGATATTTATAATTTCTATGTATTTCCATATACATGTATACATAAATGCACATACACACATATATTTTATCTAAAATAAAACAAAATCTGTAATATTTGCATAGATCCCTAAATAGTCAATACATTTTTAAAAATCCTTATTGTTCCTAAAAAATGCTTTTACTGTATTCAGATTCTAAATACAATTTATATATTTAACTCTTAGGTCTCTTAAATGTTTTGAATATATAATTACCACATTTCTCTTTTGTAATGTCATTAATTTATTGGAAGAACTGACTCTTTGCCTTGTGTTATGTTTCAGGTTCTTAATTTATTCAGAACTTATATACTGTGGCAATAGCCCTACATTTATAGTTTGAGTATAACTTAAGCAGACTGAACAAAGAACCTAGTTATTTGTCATCGTTACCTCTATGCTTATGATTCACAAATCTTTCTCCAGCTTGGCCTTCTCCATTGAACTGTGCATTACTTATGTTACTTCTTACTTGACATTTCGTTTTTCTTTAAATACTCAAAACAAAGCTTGCTTTATCATTTCTCTAAATCATATCCTGTAGTAGTCCTCATTTAATAAATGGAGCATCCATGTTTCTACTTCAAAGTTTATCTCTATTTCATCTAAACCTTACATACTGCCCCTGTTAATTTAACTGAAAATCTGTACACAATTAATTTATCTCCTATGATCCTAATTGCCTCCAGTCTTATTCAAGCCAAGAATAAATACATCACTCCTGGAATCCTGGAACAAACCCAACTCATGGTTTCCTTCTTTCTTTTCCTTCCTTCCTTCCTTCCTTCCTTCCTTCCTTCCTTCCTTCCTTCCTTCCTTCCTTCCTTCCTTCCTTCCTCTCTCTCTCTCTCTCCCTTTCTTTCTTTCTCTCTCCCTTTCTTTCTTTCTTTCTTTCTTTCTTTCTTTCTTTCTTTCTTTCTTTCTTCCTTCCTTCCTTCCTTCCTTCCTTCCTTCCTTCCTTCCTTCCTTCCTTCCCTCCCTCCCTCCCTCCCTCCCTCCCTCCCTCCTTCCTTCCTTCATTCCTTCCTTCCTTTCTCTTTTTTTGAATTTTATTAATATTTTATTTATTTACAATTATTCCTCCCCCTGTCCACCTACCAACAATTGATAAATGGGATCTCATGAAACTGCAAAGCTTTTGTAGGGCAAAAGACATAATCAATAGCATATACTGGCAACTTACAGATTGGAGGAAAAAAATAACTTCACTAGAGGGCCAATATCCAAAATACATAAAAGCCAAAGTTCCTACTATGGAGTGAGTGGCAGGAGATTTGAGCCTTACTCACTTGTCTAACCTACCATTTGCTTGCTAACCTTTCAGCTTCTCATGCCCCTTGCCCATTCGCCATCCCTCTAACGCCACTCCTGCAACCATGCTGCTTTGTCTGCTTCTGACAAATTCATGATCCTGTGGGATTTTTTTCCCCTTATGTCTAGGATGCTATTTTGTAGCTTCTATTTTGCTAGTCCTGATTAAAACATCGATGCCTTCAACATTTTATGTCTTCTTCCCTGCTTGGATTTTCATGTTAGCATTTATCTTTCTGTGAGGTATCTGTTTACTGCTTTGCTCCTTTATTACAATGCAATATCCCCAAGAACTCAGAACAGAACAATGTAGGAGGGACTCAATGGGTAGTTTCAAAGTAAGCTGAATAACTGTCATTAACATCTATCATAATTTACTATCATCATTATATTCAATATTCTATGCTTATAAGCAGATTTCTTTGATTTCTAGCTATGCAGAGCCTAAATGCTTACTGATGCATCTGCTTCTAATTTTCATTTTACATTGTATCCTTTGCAGAAGCCAATGGACAAGGATTCTTAAGACTGCTGTGTCGTCAGTTTGTTCCACCCCAGTGGCTGATGGGGTGGGGTACCACTGCGGTAACTCTAATTACTTAGCTAGGAAATTAGTTTTTTGGTCTGCAGAATTGCTTCTGTTTCTGGTCCTCCAGGCACAGAGATAGCAAGAAAACAAAGTTAATTAGGCACTTCTGAGTCTAGACATTTGCCTAAAAACTTCAAGCCAGTGGATTTGTATTCTACCCTCAGGGATGGTAGAGCTAGTTTCTGGGAGAAGTGCTGCAGAGATACCCTGATAGAAAATGGTGCCAATGAAGCTATCATTGAAGGCACTTCCACTACAAAAAGAATGGTCCTCCCATCTGCCAGGAACAAAGGCTGCTGACTTCCTACTGATGACTCTCACCTTTCCTGGTAGCAAACTATCACTGTGAACACCAAGGATTTTCACCTGCCATCAACCTAAACTTCCAATATGTCATGGGCTAAAGAAAGGAAAAGTGAAGCTATAATGTATGTGTAGCAGCAGCTTTCAGTTGTCTCCAAAAGAAACTTTCAAAGTCCAATTTGAATATATGTAGCCTCTTCATTAAATCTCTGAACTTATATGTTAATGGCATGCATTTTACTCCTTTAATTTTTTGTGAATCACATTGCTTATTTGCTTGTATTCTGATATACCAGTTATGTTTCTGTAAAAATATGCCAATCTTGTGTTTTCTATAAATATCTGTCTATGTGCATGTGTTTATGCATATGTGATCCCTGAAGGTGAGTTAGCATAGTGTTCTGGATAGTCTTAGGTCAACTTGTCACACCAACTTGAGTAATGTAAAAGGAGAACACTTCAGTTGAGAAAATGTTTCCATAAGGTCCAGCTATAAGGCATTTTTCTAATTAGTAATTTATGGGGGATGGCCCAGCCCGGTTTATACCTCTAGTTCCTAGGGAATCATCACAATTTACTGGCCTCTGTGGGTATTACATACAGGTGGTACAGAGACATACATGCTAGCAAAACAGCTATGTATGTAAAATAAAAGAAAACATTAAAATTATATTCATGTTCAGTCTATTCCCTGTGCCCCATTCTATCTGCAAGCAAATTATGATGGCTCTAACTTGACATGGGTCTATAATATTGTCCTTTGTTACTATTTCCATTGTTCTGGGTTCAAATTACTTTTACTTTGTGTCTGTAGCACTACTCCCTGTATCATTGCTTCATGCACTGAAGTAGATAATACTGAGTATCTCCCAGTACCTAACAAGGTGTGCAAGGATAACTATAGATGCATATGAATTAGTCATCTATAAACAAGCTTTACACAAATAGGGTATAATTATTTCTCATTGTAATAGTTTCTTATTACTGCTCTTTTGGCTTGTCACACAATGGCTGAAACAATCCAAATTATTTAATTGTTTATTATATAGTATTTTTTATTCTTTGAGAAAATCATACTTGTATACAATGTATTTTCTACAGTATTCAAAACACAGTACTTCTCCCCAGAAACCTCAGAATCCCAGCATGTTTTCCTCTTGACACCAAAATAATAACCCATGGAGACCTTTTAGAGATGCATATATATATATATATATATATATATATATATATGCATCAATTGAGGTGTAGGCAGCTATCAGTCTACACTCCCAAATAGAAAATGATTCTCTCTTCATCACCATCCATCAACTGCCAATAGTCCTCAACTCATACAGCTCTCTCCAGTTCCCTTAGGGTTAAAATCCCATAACCAAAAGCAACTTAGGGAGGAGAGGTTTTATTTGCCTTAAATTTCCACATCATAGCCCATCATTGAAAGAGGTCAGAACAGGAAGTGAAATAGGGTAGAAACCTGTAGATAGGAGCTAATGTGGAGGCCATGTACAGTGCGGCTTATGGGCTTATTCAACGTGGCTTGCTCACCTGCCGGTTGATAAAACGGAGGACCATCAGCCCATGGATGACACAGATCCACAGGGGCTGAGTCTTTAATCATCAATAACTAATTAATAAAATGCCCTACAGGCTTGCCTAGAGCCTGATATTTTATTGTTCATATTTTTTATTGAAAGTAGATTCTTCTCTCATACAATATATTCTGACCACAATTTCTTCTCCCTCCACTTCTTCTAGCTCCTCCAACTTGCCCCCTCCCCAAGATCATTCCCACTGCAGTTTCCTGTGAGGAAATATCAGGCCTCCAAGAGACCACAAGCAAAAACAAAAACAACAAAAAAAAGAGAGAATAAAAGAAGGCAGACACCCTCATATGGAAACTAGACAAAGTAACACAGCCAGAGAAAATGAATCCAAAGAGCAGAAAAAGGAGTCAGAGACATGTTCATTCCCTTTGTTAGGATGCGCATGAAAACACCACACTAACAGCCATAACATATATACAGAGGACCTGGGGAAGACCTGTACAGGCCCCATGCTTGCCACTTCATTCTCTGTGAATCCATAACATATATACAGAGGACCTGGGGAAGACCTGTACAGGCCCCATGCTTGCCACTTCATTCTCTGTGAATCCATAACATATATACAGAGGACCTGGGGAAGACCTGTACAGGCCCCATGCTTGCCACTTCATTCTCTGTGAATCCATAACATATATACAGAGGACCTGGGGAAGACCTGTACAGGCCCCATGCTTGCCACTTCATTCTCTGTGAGTCCATAACATATATACAGAGGACCTGGGGAAGACCTGTACAGGCCCCATGCTTGCCACTTCATTCTCTGTGAATCCATAACATATATACAGAGGACCTGGGGAAGACCTGTACAGGCCCCATGCTTGCCACTTCATTCTCTGTGAATCCATAACATATATACAGAGGACCTGGGGAAGACCTGTACAGGCCCCATGCTTGCCACTTCATTCTCTGTGAGTCCATAACATATATACAGAGGACCTGGGGAAGACCTGTACAGGCCCCATGCTTGCCACTTCATTCTCTGTGAATCCATAACATATATACAGAGGACCTGGGGAAGACCTGTACAGGCCCCATGCTTGCCACTTCATTCTCTGTGAATCCATATGAGACCTGCTTAGTTGATTCAGTGGACCATTTTCTCCTGGAGTCCTCCATCTCCTCAGCCTCTTTTGGTCTTTTCTCCCACTTTTCATGGAATTATGGAGTTCCAATGGAGGGACCTGACACAGACCTCCAATTTTGACTCCAAAAAAATGTCTGGTTGTAGGTCTCTGTAACTGAAGGGAGCCTCTCTGATAATTAGATACCAATCTATGAGTAAAGCAGAATCATGTCCCTCTCCCTCTCCCTCTCCCTCTCCCTCTCCCTCTCCCTCTCCCTCTCCCTCTCCCTCTCCCTCTCCCTCTCCCTCTCCCTCTCCCTCTCCCTCTCCCTCTCCCTCTCCCTCTCCCTCTCCCTCTCCCTCTCCCTCTCCCTCTCCCTCTCCCTCTCCCTCCACTGACCCCTTCCCCCTCCCCCTCCCCCTGTCATCTGTCTTTCACTTGCTTGCTTGCTTGTTTGTATTTTGCCAGTTCTGTGTGGTTCTACTCTAGGTCCCTGAGCCTGACCTTATGGAGCCATTGGATATTTTTTCAGTCGTGGCTCCTTTTTCTCAAGTGATTCTGGCCTGTGTGAGGTTGACATAAAAATACACAGCACACACATCTATACTGAAAGTTTGAGTGGTGTGATCTCATGCAGGGAACAACAGCTGCAGCTGGTTCATATGTGCAACAGTATGTCCTCTGATGCTCTGCCTATTAGATTCTTTCTGCTCCCTCTCCACTAATATTCCTTAAGGGTTAGGTGGGGGAGGTAGATATAGGTAGGTTAACCTCTCCATCTGAGCACTGCCCCCTAGCAGCCTGAATAGTAGCCTGAAGTGCTATGAAAGAATGTCAATGGAGAGGAACTTTCCTAGCAAATTCAAGATTGAGTCTCTCTGTCCAGTAAACAAAGCATGTGGTATTTCCTGATAGTATCTCTTGCCATCTAGTTATGAAGAGACAACCAAGAGCAATGTTAGCAGCTTGTGTGGATTGGATACCTATAGAGAATTTCTAAATAACCACTTAGTATGGAGTTACCTTGTTCCTAGCATCTGGATTTAATACTATCATTCTTGAAGGAGCAGCATAGTCCATTTAAGACATTTTGGTTCAAACTCCTGTTTTAAATGGTGGGAAAATGGGAGTAGGTAGGTGGGAGGGTGGGGGAGCACCCTCATAGAGGCAGGGGGAGGGGGATGAGATAGGAGTTTCTGAAGGGGAGACCTGGAAAGGGGACAACATTTGAAATGTAAATAAAGAAAATATCCAATTAAAAGAAGAAGAAGAAGAAGAAGAAGAAGAAGAAAAAGAAAAATGTGCCTCAGACATGGTTAAGCTCAGTGGGTCATAAAGTAAAATGAATATGCATGAATGTTAGAAGAAAATCGTAGATAAGAATAGGGTTGACAAAGTCAGAATGATATTGGAAAAGTAAGGCACTGATTTGAGGAAGCAGGAGTCATTGTAAGCATATGTTAAGTTGTTCAGAGAACATTTTAAAAATATAAAAGATAAAAAAATCACTTGCTTTTCACAGGAAAAATAAAACATGCCTCTTTAAATTAGCTTACAGTATAATTACAGAACTATAGTACATTTCTAAAAGGTTTCCTCCTAGGTTTGGATAACCCACTCCCCATGCACTTCTTTCCTCTACCTCTTCCCTTATTCTCGCTTGAGACTTTAACTTCCTGAATCACACTCTGATTTCTGTTCCTGCTCCAAATACATTATCTCACTGGACTAAAATCAAGGGGTCCCCTGACCTTTTATTCTTTATGGAGGCTCCAGGGAAAAATTTATTTCTCTGACATTTCAAGACTTTAGTGGAAATTTGTGTTTCTTTGTCTATGATTTATTTTTCTCCTTTTCGCTATTATAGTTTAGTGATAGGAAATTTAGTTTTTCTCATTGAACATTATTTGGAATTTTTCTTTTTTCTTTTTCTTTTTCTAGTCTTTTTTTTAAAAATTTTATTAGGTATTTTCTTCATTTACATTTCCAATGCTATCCCAAAAGTCCCCCATGCTCCCCCACTCTTCCCCCCCCCCCACACACACACACTCCCACTTCTTGGCCCTGGTGTTCCCCTGTACTGGGGCATATGAAGTTTGCAAGACTGATGGGCCTCTCTTCCCACTGATGGCCGACTAGGCCATCTTCTTCTACATATGCAGCTAGAGATACGAGCTCTGGGGGTACTGGTTAGTTCATACTGTTGTTCCACCTATAGGGTTGCAGACCCCTTTAGCTCCTTGGGTACTTTTCTAGCTCCTCCATTGGGGGCCCTGTGTTCCATTCAATAGCTGACTGTGAGCATCCACTTTTGTGTTTGCTAGGACCAAGTGATAGTATATATAAGTGACCCTAAAAATTCCACCAGAGAACTCCTAAACCTGATAAACAGCTTCAGTGAAGTAGCTGGATATAAAATTAACTCAAACAAGTCAATGACCTTTCTCTACACAAAGGATAAGCAGTCTGAGAAAGAAATTAGGGAAACAACACCCTTCTCAATAGTCACAAATAATATAAAATACCTTGGCATGACTCAACTAAGGAAGTGAAAGATCTGTATGATAAGAACTTCTTTTTCTAGTCTTAAAGACATTTGTGGTTACTTAGAGCTCACCTGTGATTACTGAGAGCTTTCCTCCCCATTGTTAAAATCATCCATCTGATAAACAAATAACTTCACCTTTGCCTTCAACTCCATTTGACATAGAACTGAACATAGTAATTGCTTTCAGTTATTAGGTATGCAAGAAGAAAGAGACGTTATTCTGAATATCACACTAGTCAGAGCTTTCCTGAAATGTTAAGTTTTTCTTAGTACTTAACCTTCAATGTTACTTAAATTGACAAATATCTAACTTTATATATCAAAGAATAAACCATTTAAAGTAAAATGATTTTTAATAAATAAAATATTGAAACTTAAAGATATTTCTCCTTGGGAAGGTCCTTTATTGAAAAGATCAGATTCAAGAGAAAAAATATTGTCTCATGTTGCAGATTTTTCCCTGTCCAATCACATTAGGGCAGTCTGAGGCTTGTAATTAGACAGGAGAAGGGAGGCAGAGTGAGGAGTTGAGGAGACAGAGAGGGAGGTCTGAGGAAGAGAGGAAGAACCAGAATGGAGGCTGACATGGTGTTATCAAAAGGGTAGAATAATTTTGTTAATGTTTATCATTATCATTGGGCTCTGAAATTATTGTATTGGCATCTTGTAAATTGTGTTATTATTGATACATAAATCTGATTGGCTAATTAAGCATTAAGAGTCTTGCTTCTACTGCGTAATTAAGTGTTGAGATGGCTAACCAGGGGTGTGTGGGATGTTGCTTGAAAGCAAGAGGAACTCAGGGGACCCCCATCTGAGAAATGGCCTGGTGGGAGCCATGTGGCCTAGCAGGAATGGCTGAAAGACCAAGAGAGTGAGATCACCTGGCACAGGGTCTAGCTCTAGATATTTCCCACAACAGTCTCAACATAGAGTTTATTCCATAGCCAACATTTTAGGTTATCTATAAAGACAACTCAGTAATACGACAACATTTTTTCTATAATTGATTTATCTATCTTTTAATATACCTCTTTGTTTCTTTCTCTCTTATGTCACTGTGATAATTAGTTGAGTGTCTGCTTTGTATCACATTCAATTTTTAGTGTATGTGATTCACTTAAGCTCATACAGTCCTATGAGTTAGGGTGACTCACTTGACCTAGTCAAATACAGTGTAGAACAGAAATGAACAATCCTGAGAAGAGAAACCAGCATCCACAAATCAGAATCCACAAAATAATAGTAAAAAAAAATGTAGGGCCACAGAGGAGGGTACAGGAAACAAAATAAAACTAAAGATTGCAGTTAACTTTGTTATTCTGTTTATTACTAACTTAATTTTTTAAAAAATAAAATTGGATCATATTCCTTTTCCTCCACCAAATCTACCAGATCCGCCACCTCACAGATCATGTAACTTCATGTTCTTTTTCTCCATTAATAAGAAAGAAAAAAAATCGAAAGAAAGAAAATAGAAAAATTGAAACCTCTGAAAACCAATCAAACTAACTATAAGAATAAAGTAGCAATACAAAAATAAACAAAACTGTCACTATGTGTGACTTAAAACTTGGCATCTGTTTTGTGTTGATCAACTATACTTTGGCATGGGTCCTGCCCTGGAGTGCGGTTGATAAAAACATTGACAGTCCATTGGTGAAAACATTTTTATTCTTTCCCAGAAAATATCAGTTGTACATAGCTTCTTGGTTAGGGTAGGATTTTGTGTCCACTTCCTCTTCTCTGTGCTGGAATTTGTGTGATTTGAACCTGTGTAAGTCTTGTGCATTTTGTCACAGTCTCTGTGAGTTCATATGGCCATAAACCCTGATGTGTCTAGATGGCCATCTCTGGCTCTTATAAATATCTCTGCCTCCTCTTCCACATAGATACTAGTGACATCAGGGACATGTGATAAAAATGGCCCATTTAGAGCTGAATGGTCCAAAGTCTCTCAAGCTCTACCTATTATCTACCTGTGGGTTTATGTTAATTATCATGTACTACAAGAAATTTTTATCATGTACTACAAGAAACTTTTGAGAATTGAATGATGCTCTGATCTATGGATATAGAAATATTTCACTAGAAGTCATTTACTGCTATGTTCATAGTAGGATAATGGTAGTAGGCTTTTCACTTGAGATCATGAACTATCTACTCTCAGGATCTTGGCCACTTTAGCAGTGTCAGGTATGGGTTCTATCTCATAGACTGGACAAAAAAAAAAAAAAATCCAATTTAAGAAGTGGTTACTCCCAAACATTTGTGCCACTATTGTAACTATTGTAAGTCACAGGTTTTTCTCCTCCAGTAATTCAAAAAGTACCTTGCAATATCATGAATGCTAGTCAACAAGGGCAAAGCTTCTAGTTGGGAGCCAGCATAATTTTTCCATGTTTGACAATAGCCTGTGGTATTTTGAGGATGGTTGATCAATGGAACCTCTATGGCCAATGATTCAACAAGATGTAACCCACTCTTGGCAATGGAGGTTTTACTTGGTGGCACAAGATGTCTATCTGGGACATTGTCTCCCCTACTATATAGTGACTCCATTTAAATTATTTTTATATACATTAATGTTTTAGGAATATTTTATGATAATATGTTTCCATATAGCTTTTCACAATACCCTGGGTATGTAGTTACTAGAAATTTTTTGTTGTTGTTGTTTTATTTTGATTTTTAAAAAGGCTAATTTTCCAGTGGGCATGATATCTATGTTCCTTGTTTGGATGAAACATCCAATTCCAAAAATATGTTTGCCAGCAATAAAATCCCCTTTAACCAGAAAAGTTACAGAGGATTATTTTAAGTGCCTACAGAGCAGAAATGACGAGCCAGAGGAACCATCCATTACATTCACTGGTAATTGGATTCAAAGTGCTGACCTTAAAAGATTGTGTTCCAATAATGCAATTATTTCCCAAAAATCTTAATAAAAAGCACATTTCTTCTCCTCATGTTCCTCAGAGAAAAGCCACTTTAAAAATTCCAACCAAAGACAAATGCAAAATATACTTGAAGTTCTAGTTACAAACCTCTTCTCTGATCTTCTTACACTAAGAAGATGAATATGAATGGTGCTATGGGGACTAAAACACAGCTAGATGTGACCCTGTAAATCATCACCATTAGTAAATGCAGTGTCAGGTTCTCATGTACTTCAGACCGTTTCAAACTCACACTGTTATTTTATGTTATGCCTGGATGAATAGATGTAGTGTGATGTGACAACTGGGTCAGCAGTCAAAACAGCTAATCCTCACTGACCCACTCCGAGCAGGTCCTATAGGATGCACTCTCAGCTTCAGTCTGTACTGCTTTACCCAGTCCTCTAACTGAATCAAGAGAATCCCTTCTCATCTTAGAGCGCTATATTATTTTACTCCCTGGCCATCACTTGGCGATATCAAGATAGGCTGAATGTATATGTGCCCTTCACCTGTTCTGCCCATGAAAGGTTTACTAGCCATCTCTTTTCCAAAGACAGAAAGACAACATGTCCTTCACATTCTAAATGTCTCTTGCTTCTTCAAAGACTCTGATTTTCAAAAACAAGTTCCCTTTGCCTTTTATGAAGAAAGGTCAAGACCTAGCCATTAAACAGCTCTAGAGGTGTGTCAGTCCCTAGAAATTGCCTGTAAATTTTTGTGTCTTTATGAAAGGAAATGTGCTTTTTTTTTTTTAATAGAAGAATCCCAAACTCACAAAGGAAAAATTTCTTCATGAATGAACTGGTCTAAATGCATGTGGGAAGATTGATGGAGTCTCTTCATCTCCAAAGCTGAAATATCAATTCTAAATCCATTGATGTGGCAGTTTTCTTTGTTAGGCAGTGATGAAAACTGACATTTACTTGACCAAAGTCAGAAAGAGCTTAGAGCAAGGCTAGATATAAATAAATATACTGATAAAGAAACAGCATGCACAAGGCTCAAACAAGCTCAACACAGACAAAGGGCCAGCAGGCAGAAGGAAGATAGGCATCAGTTCCCAACCCCAGATGAAGCTCTATTGGTAACGGACAGGTGCAGGGAGAAGGATAGTTAGTTTTTTTTAAGGATGTAGCTTCTGGTATGTCATCCATGATTCAGCTGGTGACCACATACCCAAAAATATAAGGGTAGGATACTGTTTTGAACAAAACCAAAAACAAATATAAACAATGAAGATGATTTTATTTTATTTTATTTTATTTTATTTTATTTTATTTTATTTTATTTGTTGGTTGTGTATGAATGAAAGGTCTGGGTGGTATTGAAGGGTTGAATACAATCAGAATACAATATACAAGATTCTTAAACAATTAGTAATAACATTAAAAGTAGATGAATAATTAGAAGAGTCAAAGAATAAAAAGATGTTACTTGTCTGAAGGAGGTAATTGGGTTGAAAGATCCCACTAATTAATAACAATAACATTATGAAAGGAATAGAGCTACTCCAAAGAGACCGGCTGCAACTTTATTTTGAACTGACACAGTGGCCATGGAACACACTCTTTACAAAGACTTGTCATAGCTGTAGACAGCAAAGCTTTTTGCGTTAGGTTTGAGATACAACGAAAAATATTTCAATATAAAATATTACAAAGCTAAATATACAAAGTTCAGCATGCATAGTCTCATTTATACAGTCATAAGATTTTCAAGTTGAAATACAGGTTTAATATCTAATGATTTAAGTCAAAATCACAGACTCTACTAGTGAGAAAAATAATTCATTAGTTAAATGAATAGTATATTTAATAGCTCTGGACTCAAATAGATGAGTCTAATAAACTGAAATTGGCTGAAATTTAAAAAGGGAGGTAGAATCTTCCTATTGTTACCTTATCCAAGGAGGTTTCTCCTAGTCATGTGTTGATTTCTATGTCAAGTTCTCTCGTTCCAGTGTAGCACAGAGTCTACCTATATCCAGTTGTTCATTCAACAGATACCAGTGAGGACATACATGTTCATGATTCTAGCTTTGGTATTGGGGTAGAGCTTTAGACCAAACATTGTGTAGGTTTGCTTCTTCCTTCCTTCCTTCCTTCCTTCCTTCCTTCCTTCCTTCCTTCCTTCCTTCCTTCCTTCCTTCCTTCCCTCCCTCCCTCCCTCCCTCCCTCCCTCCCTCCCTCCCTCCCTCCCTCCTTCCTTCCTTCCTTCCTTCCTTCCTTCCTTCCTTCCTTCCTCCATCACTCCCCCTGCTCTCCCCTCTCTCTTTCTTCCTCGATTTATTTGATATATAAGCAAATGTCAATGATATGAGGACAAAGATACCATGTGTACTTTCTATATCCTTCTCTAAACAATGATGAAATCTAAGAGTTTTTCTAGCTTTGTTTGCTACATGGAGGAATGAATCAATTAAATACATTTGAGAAAAGTGCTAAGAAAAATGTCTGGGATGTCTGAGGCTGTTTCAAACCCAATCAGGAAAGCTGAGTTTTGTTTTATAGGTATGAACATTCAATATTTTAAGAAAAAATAACATAATCAAATTTTTTTGTTCAAAAGGGCTTCCAACTAACACACAAATGAAAAATAATTTTAAAGAGGAAGTTAACCTTGCCCTCCCTTTTGGAATAATAATGAATACTTATTAAGCACTGGAGCTTGATTCTAGGTTTGTAGCAATGTGGTCTGGATCCTTTCTGAGCCTCATATTCCTGATGTGTAACATTGAAATTATAATATCACTCACTTCCTATTTTTGAACAGGGGTAGGGTAAGGCTAAGAGGAATATATCTACATAATAACATTATTAATATCTGAATAATTAATGCTTAATAGTAGTCCTTACTGTAGCTGGCAAATATACAACAATGTCCCAGTCTAAAATATGTAGTGACACCAAGCAAGCATGCCCTCTTGCTCCCTCTCTCCTCCTTCTCCTCTTTCTCCATGAGGCCATGGCTGCCCTCTGCCTCTTTACTCTTCTCTCTCTCTGCTTTTCTACAATAAAGCTCTAAAATCATGGACCATCTCTTCTCATCAGGATCTGCTGGGCTGGAACAATATAGCAGATTTCCCTCTGACAAGCCACACCTCTAACCTCCCACTGGGAGACCTTCCTGTGCTATAGCCATGACCAGCAGCCAACCCAAGCCATCCTCCAAGCTAGCAGCCTGAGCTAACCAGACTCTAGCCCACCCAGAAACCACCCAGTGCCTTCCCCCTGACCCTTCTCTCTTTGGGCCTAGGGGCTGACCAAGCTTTTCTCAGGGGGTGGGAGGGCACTTGTTCTCAGCACTCCTGCACCATACAGCAGTGTCTAGGATGTCCGAGATGGAGACTCTGTCATCCCTGGCCTCCGTGAGGCCCAGAGACCCCAGAGCCGGGTATCCAGTGGTATGTGGTGCCCAAGAGTGGAGCCAAGACTGAGCCTTCCCCATACCCACTGAGCGGGGTCAGCAGCCTAACACAGCCTGACACTCATCCTATGGGGGTCCCACAGCAGTCTCAGGCGTCCACCCATACAGTCTCCCTGAGCTCTGGCAGTACATGCGCCCCCACTCCCCCGTGCCTTTATTTCCCGGTGCCTGGTACCCTGCAAATATTCTCTGATCATCTGAAGTAAAAGGAGCACCTATATGAAATGGATTCAGTTCCTCAAATAAGTCTCTCATATTTTGAATCTTGTGAAACAAAAAAGAATAATAATATACCAATCCCTGAGGAGATCTTCCTTCTCTGAGCCAACACATTTATATAAAAACAGGACAGCCAGGGCTACACAGAGAAACCCTGTCTCGAAAAACCAAAAAAAAAAAAAAAAAAAAAAAAAAAAACGCCTCGTGATGGTGAAGAATGAGGATAGGCTATCCCAAAGGACTGAAACTAGAGCCCTGTGTTATATCACTGCAAGGCTTGCCAAGACGCAGTTATTGACTGAGTTACTAAGAGGGGACCCAGAACATCTAAACAAATGAGCAAACAAACATGTTCTGGCAATAAAGTAATTATCAGATTTTAAAACTCAGCATGTATGGAAAGACGTACAGATCATGACTTTGGTTCATCACAACCAGTGTATGCTCTGGTGAGGAATACTTTAAGAATTCAGCTTGACACGGTGTAGATTGACCTTTCAAGGGAGTATCCATGAGATTAGGGTCAGATCAGGTTGGCTGTGGCATATCTATGGGGTATTATCTTGTTTAGGTAAATTTATATATGTCCTCTTTTGTTTCTGATTGTTGTAATAAATACAATGAATAATAATGAACATTAGTAACTAGTGGAGGAGAGTGTTGGGCTTTTGTTGTTTTTTTTGTCATTGTTTTTTGTTTGTTTTTGTTGATGTTGTTGATATTATTTTTGTTGTTGTTTCATCTTATAGATTACCATCACAAAGAAACACCATGGCAAGAACTCAAGGCAAGAACTTCAGACAAGAACTAAAGCAGAAATCATGAGAAAATGTTCTGTGCTAGCTTGCTTTCCATGAATAAATTATCTTGTTCTTTTATGCACCCCAGAACCACCTGCCCAAGTATGTCACTCTCCACAATGGGCTGGCCCCTCTAACATTAATAATTAATCAAGAAATGCTCTCACAGATTATCTTTGAGGCCAGTAATATATGGAGGCTTTTTCTCAGTTGATCTCTCTTTCCAGATGACAATAGGTTATAGAAAATTGAGCATAATAATAATAATAATAATAATAATAATAATAATTAACACAAGGTAAGATTTGCCCACTCTAGGTGGTGTCACTACCTAGGCAAGGTACCCTAAATTATATAAATGAAGAAATTAAGCTGAACCCAAGCACGAATGCATTCATTGCTTCCTCTTCCTAAATATGGGTGTGATACGACCACCTTCATCATACTCCTGTCACTATGAACTTCCTCAGTATTATGAATTGTAACCTGATACTGAGCCCAAATAAGCCCCATTTTTCTAAATTGCTTTTGTCAGGTTATTTTGTCACCGAAATAGAAATGAAAGTAAGGCAGCGGCTTTAACTTTGTCCCTGCCTGACCATACTGTTCCAAATTGTTTTAAATGAGAACAAATAGTGATAGTATGTGACAACACATATATCTGATAAAAAACTTTTCTCTATAATAAAGGCAACCAAACCAAACCAAAACAACAAGAAAACAATTAACCAAACAAACCTCTTACCTCTTATGGGTCATTAGACAAATAACCCAACTTAAAAACACTAATTTTAATTGACATTTAACAATTGATGGTATATAAGGGGCCACTAAGCACATGGAAACATGATCAACATAAAAATAATTATCAATGATTATAATATTATTTATCAAGGGAATTGCAAAAAGATCCTGATTACATACAACTAAAGGATTACATGGAACTGATATTAAACAACTGATAACATTTAGGAAATATACAGATATAGAGAACCTGGGACTCTCAAATATTGCTGGTTGAAGTCTAAACTAATACAGTCATTTTGACAAGTATTTGGTAGTTTGTTATAAAGCTAACTATGGGCTTGCATTTATTTTCTATTCTACTCCTTTGCTTTTGCACAAGACAAATGCAAACAAGCCTCTACATAGAGATTTGCACAAAAATGTCTGCAACAGTTTTTTTTTTTTTCAGAATAACCTCAAGCCAAGAACAATTCAAATATTGAGCAACAAATGAGTGTACAATTTCTTATGGATGCACCAGGAATCAAAATTTTATTTTTTCTTTTTAAATTTTAAAAATAGTACCTGCTCCACGGTAACAGAAAGTAGCAAAACATTGACTTGGATGAGAGATGGATGATAGCTTTTCTTAGAAAGAACAGAGGAAGCATTTTTGGAAGAATCAGAAGTATTTTACATTATCATCAATAAAATGGCTGCATTTTATTTCATGTGAGTTGTAACCCAATAAAGAAAATTTCTGTGATGAATTGATGTATCAGGTATTATGGCATAAAACTAAATGAGTATAAGTAAGAAAAAGCATATCATACTAAGGGAAACAAAGAGTCCAGAGGATGAAAAGTTGGCAATTGAAGAATAAGGAAGGTTGTCTCCAATGAATTAAAACTAAATGTATATAATATATATATATATATATGTGTGTGTGTGTGTATATATATAACATACAATATATTTATATATAAGATATAATGTATATATTTGTGCATGTGTATGTAAATTCATCTTAACAAAAATATCAAAAATACTAAGTAAAAAAAGACTCTTTGTTTCAACTACTGACATATTCAAATTTTGGGAGCATCTATACAGTAAGTAATCTATCATTACACACTCATTGGGCTACCAGTTACCAACTGGAAAAGGTAAGTCACAGGGTGGGTACTAAGAAAGCAGCATCTTGTGGATTGTTGTTGGAACTATCCATTTGTAGAGCCATTATGAAGACAGAATGGAACTCCCTCAAAACCTGAAAACAGAGCTACCACCTCATTCAGCAGTCCCATTTCTGGTGACATATTCAAAGGCATTGAAATTAGCATCTTAAGGAGATATCTGTAGCCTTATGTCTACCACAACACCATTAGTAATAACCAAATCACTGAAACCCTGGAATTTTGGTTAACAGATAAATAGATAAAGCAATATATAGACATATTTCCATGTATATGACTTAATAGTAAAAAGGAAGGAAAGACTGCAATTAAGAACAATACAACTAGATTCAGAGACATTATGCCACACAAAGTAAGCAGATACAGAAAGACAAGTAGTACATGATTTCACTTTCATGTGTAATCTGAAAAATAAAACTAACATAATATGGGAGTACAACTGTGATTGCCAAGGGCTGAGGGTAATGGAAATGTGTCAGTCAAGGGACATCTTTTGTTGTTGTAAGAGTATATTTTGAAGCACCATATTTGAAGTTTGCTAAAGTTAGATCTTTAATGAGTATTCAAGATACATACAGTAGGAAATATAGTATTGTTGTGTTTATAAGGTTGTATCTGGCAATCATTTTAATGCACATTAACATTAAATTGTTTCATATATTTTTACATACCTAAAAAATTTTAGAAATAAGTGAAACATAGTAATCATCAAGGAAGAGATCATAGTTCACACTCTTTCCCTTCCTTTGAAATAACATTGGATATCAGTGGAAGGAAAAGCCCTTGGGCCTGAGGGGATTCAATGCCCCAGTGTAGCGAAATGGCAGGACAGGGGTAGGTAGGTGAGTGGAGGAGCACCTTCATAGAGGCAGGGGGAGAAGGGATGGGATAGGAGGTTTCAGAGGAAAGACATGGAAAGGGGATAATATTTTAAATGTAAAACAAAATATTCAATAAAAGGGAAAAATAAAAAATCTAATGAAAGAAAAAAATAACATAATTCTACACGGGTATTCTCTTTTTCTATGCCATTTCAAATTAGATATTTAAGTATTTTATACAACTTACTTTAATGATACTTACCCTACCTGCCCCATCTAGGCCAGATTGACTAACCTTCCTTTCTTATCCAATACCATGTCATTTTTTTCTTCATCAAGGCCAATATATACTTAGATGTGTGCTTTCCCACTGGAGTGTGGTCAACTTATCAGAAACAACAATTTTAGGAAGATATGACCCTTTTTCTCCTAGCAGCTACAGGTACCAATTCTTCTTCAGGAACAAGTAGAATAGTATGGCCAACTCCCTTCTCCATTTAGATTTGGTCTGACTTTGACTTTCATGGGTCTTATGCAGCCTGTTAAAACCACTTTTAATTCATATGTGGAACTGTCTTCCTGAGGTCAGAAGACACAATGTCCTTGATACCATCTACTCCTCTGACTCATAACACTCTTTCTTCACTCTCTTCAATTATTTTTGATGCTTTCATGTAGAATCTGTAGTATATAGTCTCCATGACCACCTTTGAGTCTCTATGTTGATATTCATCTATGTCGAATACAATTTTTTTCTGATGAAAGTTGAGGGGTAGTTTAATGTATTGAAATAATCATAAGTCATTATGAGTTGGTTTAATACTATGCTCATTCGGTTGGTTTCTCCTGAGGCCCATGATATGTCTATTTATAGGTTCTTGGCTCACTGATAATCCAGGTATGGATTTCACCTTATGGAGTGGAACATAAATCCAAACAAAGTGGTTGGTTCTCCCAATGATATTCATACTACTATTGCATTAGAAGGCTTGTCTTGACAGGCTAATCATTTAGATCACAGGATTCACAGATAGGTAAGACTGATGTTTATATTTCTCAGTGGTAGAATATATAACATCTTCTATGGCTAGCTTTGAGATCAGTTTCAACTGCCTATGACTAATGAGGTCATATTTCTTACAGGAGAACCTACACATGCCACTCTCCTGAACCAGTATAATTTCTTACTGCATTCAAACATTTGTCTTTATTCCCACAGATAAATAGCACTCTCAGCTCTTATCTAAGAGATTTCTTCTTACAGCAGTCAGAGAAAGATACAATGACTGTGATATGCCTTTTCTCAATTGATATATATCATGCACTTAAGGCTCAAAGAATATCACTGAGTAGAGGAAGAGGGGAAGAAGGGTGAGATTATAAGAACAAACCACACTGCTGCAAATTTGTCTATTCTAGATATCATAGTGAAGTTCCTATCCTTAATTCTCAGCAATACGGTTGCTTACATAGTATCTGAACAATAACAACACCAGTTAACATGCCAATGTACATGGAGAAAATCACACAGGGCCCTACCCCTATATCAAGGGACACAGGCAACTAGAGGGTGCGAGAGAGGAAGAGATGAGTTCCATAAATGGTGATCCAATCCCAAATAGCCAGCTCTCTCTTCTCTCTCTCTCTCTCTCTCTCTCTCTCTCTCTCTCTCTCTCTCTCTCTCTCTCTCTATTTATATATATATAAAACATTAAACAATGGCAACCTGAGTCTACTTCTACCCTCAGGGTATCCAGGTACCACTGCACGCCAGACTGGACTGGATAGAATGAAGCTCAGCCAGATGAGTGTTTTGGACAGGAACTTGGTCGGAGTAGGTGTGGGGAAAATAGCCCTCTCTGGAGACAGCTTTCAATGAAACAGCTTTCTTTTATATGGAGGTAATCGGGGCTATATTAATCTTAGGGAGTAGATAGGGGATTTAGAGGTGAGTGTACATCATTGGCTGAGATGCTGAGCATTCTTCATTTGCCTGAAGACAAATTACAGGCACTTGCTTTCTGGTCATGTCTTTATAGGGAGAGAGGAATTATATAGTGACCTGTAATTTGGTCACCAGGCTATGTGACTACTTTTAAGAAGGTAACAATTCTTAAAGAATCTGACCTATCACAGATTCAAGGCATAGTACCTGTTTCTTTTCTTTTCTTTCTTTTTTTTTTTTTTTAGCCAATGTTTATTTATTTCTTGCACTTGAAGTATTCCTCGATGACATCCTTGGCCTGAGATTCTTTGCCATAGTCCTTAACCACTACGCAACTGCAGCCAACCACCTTCCGTGGTTTCCCCTCGATCGGTTTTACAGAGGCTACCCATTCCCCTAGTTTCTTGTTGTCATCAACCTTTATCAGGTTGATTTGGTGCTCAGCACAAAGTGCCTCCACTAGCTTGACATACATGGGCTCATCACAGTTGGATGCGAGCACACAGAGATGGGCTTGGCGCTTGTCTAAGGCTTTGGCATCTTCGCGTATGCCACGTGCTAGGCCATCGTGGATAAGGGCGGTCTTCAGCACCTCTTGTAGAGCAGTGTTGACGTCCATTACACCTCCAGCAGCTATGCCTTCCTCGGCCATGGCGGTGAATCACGGGTGACGCCGAATCTTGAACGCACCCAAGCTTCTGCCGCCACGCAAGTCGGTGGCGGCAGGGGAAAAAAAACAAAAAAACAAAAAAACAAAACCCTGTTTCTTATAATATGAATGGAAACTCTGAGATAGTGGAGAAAGAAGGCAGAGTCTCAGGTTCAGTATGTCAATATCCTCATAGGAAAGGCCAAAACATTTGCACCTAACAAGTACCACACAAACTTTAAAAATGTCCATTTGTGCTTCACATCAATAGTATTCAGAGTAAGGCCAATGAGCTAGTAGTGGTAGTATCATCAAAGCTTGTTAAATTTGTGAGATGTAGGATTCAACCAGACTGCTGAATCAGAATCCACACTTCCACCAAGTCACCAGGGAGTCTATATGCACACTGAGGTTTAAAACCTATCATCCAGAGAGATTTTCTATTCACTTAAGAGGAAAATTGATCTTTGAATGCATAATTGTCTATTCTTATTTTAATAACATGAGATAGATGGATAACCTCATTTACACTAATGTGCCATGAAGATCACATAGGATCATAAACAGAGAACCTTTCAGATTCATATGGTCATGAGGATAGGACAGTGGTTTGTAGTAAGGAATCTATTCTGTTGCTAGGTGTTGATCTTCATCTCAATTCTTATAAGAACTATATGTAGGCATAAGTCATGACTCTTGTAGCTTTTATATTAACCACGACAATAAGAAAAGTTGCCAATAATGTGCTATTATCATTACACCTGCCACTTTTCTAGGTTATGTGTGTTTGTGTTTGGGGAGATATTTCTAACAATTCATATGTGATGACAACACAAAGAGGTCTTCATCTTAACTATACTTTTCAATGGTCCCTAAAGAAATTATTTTCATAGGATTATTTTCTAAGCACAATGAATAAAAGATTACAGAAACAAAAGGCTCAACTATTTTTCCAGACATTTAGGTTAAAACAGAATAAAATCTTAAGTATAAATAAGGCAAAATATATAAACCCAGTGACACAATTATTAGTTATGTGCAGAGGGCTTCAGTCTGCCCAGTGCAGGCTCCTTAATTGGTAATTCAGACAGTGGGCCCCTACAGGCCCAGATGAGTTGATTCTGTGGGGTTTCTATGATGTTCATGACCCTTTTGGCTCCTACTATCTCTCCTTCCCTTCTTCAACTGGGTTGCTCAAGCTCCACCTAATGTTTGGGTGTGTATATCTGCATCTGTTTTCATCAGTTGTTGGGTAAAGCCTCTTTGATGATGGTTACCATGTATCGGTGTTTGAAAGAAAAGAGATCTGTTTTACAGTTCAGTTGACTCTGAAACAGAAATCTCTGAGTGGTTTCTGATTGCCTTGCTGCAGACACAGGCAACCATACCTACAACAAAGCTGTTTAAACTAGTTCAATTAAAGTAGTGAAAATTCTAAACTACTCATCTTACACAGAAATAGGTTTAATTTTATATAAATCCAAATGCTGGTTGAGCAAACTTGAATTGTCTAGCAGAAAATCAAGCTCGACAATTTTCATTTGCCTTTGTGAAAATAAAGCTGGGTTCAAACTGTGGTAGGCACACACACACACACAAATACCTTTCTGCAGGGAAGTCTTGCAAACATGAACAAAACCGTAGACTTATCTTCTAGTCTTAAATGGACAGATAGGCAGTGTGAATGAAAGAAAGAAGGTCGCAGATTGATGATCTGAAAATGCAGGAGTAGAAAATACAGTGGATCAGGTACTGGAGTATTGACTTTTAATCCTGAGTCTGTCATAGAGTTATTGTTGTAATCTTGAGAAAGTCTTTATCCATTAGTTAGCTAGTATTGTATAATAAAAAGCTACCAACTCCCAATATCTTAAAACAATGTGTGTTTTTTCTTACTTATGAGCCTGTACATACAGGTAGGTTGGAACTCAGCATCTCTTGGAAGACATCACCTGGGCTTGGGTCAGCAGAGAAGCATAATTATCAGTTTCCTTCACACACATCTCATCTTCTTTGAGTAAATATTGCCTAAGATATATTCTACTCAAGACAAATGGCACATGGATAAAAGAAGAATATCATCCAAACATGCTTGT